>NC_065448.1:114202837-114502837 GCF_917563875.1 Diabrotica virgifera virgifera | reverse complement strand
TTGATGTAATAAAACAGTTGGAAAAGTGTTTAAAAAGTGAAAATAATATCAAGAAGTAATCAAGGGATGTACCCTATACCTCGTGGACAAGAATCACAGTATATTTTAAACACGTGAGGGCAAATCACACAATTCTATGAAAAAGTGCCTACGTTAGTACTGGTTATCCAGTAACCAACAAATATATAAAATAGTACAATATTATAACTTCCATATATCGCAGCTCAATGTGCAGACGAAAAAATGCAAAAATATAAGAAAATTCATAAATTAGTTTAACAAATTGTAATTTATAATTCATATCAGTAATGCAAAATTTTATCCTATGGAAATTTTTATTTATTTATTTTTTTTTTAATGTTAAATCTATTAAGTAAACTGTTATTATTAAAAAAGTGGGAAAAGCTTGAAAAAACCGCAAAAAACTTTTTTACAATATCATAATTTGAGTGTAATAATACCAACTAATTCTGCAAAATCAATGCATGCTATATTTGACTCAAGTTACTGATGTCCGTTCTCTTGTTAAGTACATTAGAAGTCTTCAATATGAAACACATCTCTAAGAACTGTCTTTTCGAGAGGTTGCGTTCATTACAAAGGATCTTGGTTTCATCAAAGTCCACCTTATGTTTTGTATCTATTGCATGTTGGGCTAAGGCACATGTTGGTTTTTTCAAAGTGATATCACTACGGTGTGAAATTAAACGTGATTTTAAAGCTCGCTTTGTCTGCCCTACATAACATGTGTCACATTCAGCACAAGGTATGTGGTAGACCACATTAACTTGTTCAAAAGGGGACAAGGGTGTTTTAGTCTTAGAGAACAAATTTCTGACTGATCTTGCATTCTTAATTGCAATCTTAACAAGAATATTATTATTTTTATATAGTTTAATAAGTTTATCAGTAACCTGAGGGAAATAAGGAAGTGAAGAAAACTGGGAAACAGGAGTCCCAAGATTAGTAGTAGGCAGAATTGTGATGTTAACAGTATTATTCGATATTGATCTAAGTTGGTCACCATTGGGTATGTGACATCACTTGTGATATCACTTTGAAAAAACCAACATGTGCCTTAGCCCAACATGCAATAGATACAAAACATAAGGTGGACTTTGATGAAACCAAGATCCTTTGTAATGAACGCAACCTCTAGAAAAGACAGTTCTTAGAGATGTGTTTCATATTGAAGACTTCTAATGTACTTAACAAGAGAACTGACATCAGTAACTTGAGTCAAATATACCATGCATTGATTTTGCAGAATTAGTTGGTATTATTACACTCAAATTATGATATTGTAAAAAAGTTTTTTGTGGTTTTTTCAAGCTTTTCCCACTTTTTTAATAATAACAGTTTACTTAATAGATTTAACATTTAAAAAAAAATAAATAAATAAAAATTTCCATAGGATAAAATTTTGCATTACTGATATAAATTATACATTACAATTTGTTAAACTAATTTACGAATTTTCTTATATTTTTGCATTTTTTCGTCTGCACATTGAGCTGCGATATATGGAAGTTATAATATTGTACTATTTTATATATTTGTTGGTTACTGGATAACCAGTACTAACGTAGGCACTTTTCCATAGAATTGTGTGATTTGCCCTCACGTGTTTAAAATATACTGTGATTCTTGTCCACGAGGTATAGGGTACATCCCTTGATTACTTCTTGATATTATTTTCACTTTTTAAACACTTTTCCAACTGTTTTATTACATCAATTTGAATTATAGCGCGCTGCAATGCAGCTGTCAGTCACTCTTTGTTAAAATTTTCAAGGTTGTCTGCCTCTTGGCGAGATGTCAGTTTAGACCTGATATTTCAAACTCCATTTGCTTTTGTGTGCCTGGTGGGCTCAGATTATCGACCTGTTGGTAACTATTAAACTTTAAATTTTCAATTTTGCACATTAGCATTCAAATCCTGTAATGATGTTACCTAAAGTTAAAATGAAGCATGCTTAAATACTACTAATTCTGGAAGTGTGAATCTGGTTTTTTCTTGGTTCATCCTTGACATTAAAAAAGCAAGCCGGCTTTTTTCACTTGTTTTTTATATGTGACTGTTACCACATGGTCTTGTCTTTAGCTGTATTAAAGTTTTTAAATATTAACTATACATTTAAATGTTATATACTTTTACATTGCATTGGTTCATGGATAAGATTTTTTACTATGTACAACTTATCTATTGCTACATGTCTTTTTAAGGTAACGCTAGTGCTTTTTTACCTCTCCTTTGGATGTTGTTTCTTATAACACTCTTTTTGTAGATGAACTGATGATGTCTACTGAGCAGTAGACGAAACGTCTTCAATAAATAGATAAAGTAGCCGAATTCTTTGTCTCTTTTTTCACCCACTTGACCGATAAAACCCTACACTTACGAGTGCTCCTTTTTTATATTGGAATTGACGGTCGTACTCCTTTATGATATATATATATATATATATATATATATATATATATATATATATATATATATATATATATATATATATATATATATATATATTGATACATGTATCCATGTGACTTCCAAAGTAGATTCTCGTAATACGTTGTTACTTCATATATACCGTTATGACTTCCGATTTCGGAAGTCACAACGTTTTGCCTATATTTTTACGAATTTGGCTACTAGATGGTATCGGAAGGCTTATATTAAAAATTTCGCTGGAAGTCATATCGTATCTAACATACTCATAAGATCAGATTTTAGTTCGACGGTATATCACCAGCGCTAGTGTCGCTCCCGTGCTACTATACAGGTTATGTACATAACGCGTAGCGTCTTCTGTATACCACACCGCTCGGTGTGACTTCCGTTTTTTGGCAACCCTGTGTAACGGTTTCCAGACATTTATCTGTTGTAGATTCGCGGTCCTAATCGTACTTAGTGTTTTGTGTGCCTTTTGTTTTTAAACATGAATAATAGCAGATCTGCTTTACTTTTAAAGTTAGCCGTAAATGAAGGTACAATAAGTGATTATATATCTCTATAATTATATATTTTCTGTACTTATTTTAATCTATAATATTTACTTACCTATTTACTTATATAAATTCATTTTTCTCGTGTTTTTGTTTACTTCCTTTTTTACAATGAACTTCCAATTTAATCTACACTCACCGGCACGAAAAACGGGCACCCCAAAAAAATGGGTAATTTTTGATGTCTCGTATCTCCCAAACCTGTTGTCCGATTTAAGTAATTTTTTTAATATGTTATAGCCTTATTCTTTAACAATATAGCTATGATAATATTGTTGATAGACAGGTAAATTTTTATTGTATACCGGGTGTACCAATCAAACTGGGTTTTTTTCTCAATTTTCACAACACCCTGTGGAATATTCTAGCCTTTATAAAATATTTAAATTAAAGCCTAACTATAGCTCCAGGTTTTATTAACATTCTGTTTTTTATTCATTCGCTTACGTTGGATAATAAAAAAGTTAAGGGCTTTAACAACTAGCCATGTTCTTTATCGATACAGGTGTTTCTAAATATAAGTGCGACAAACTTTAAGGGGTAATTTCTGCATGAAAAAATAATAATCGTTTGGCAAAAGAATTTTATATTTGCATTTGCGGACATAGCTTTATCAAGTAAACGATCATTATTTTTTCATGCAGAATTACCCCTTAAAGTTTGTCGCACTTATTTAGAAACACCATGTTGTATTGATAAAGAACATGTTTAGTTGTTAAAGTCCCTAACTTTTTTATTATCCAACATAAGCGAATGAATAACAAACAGAACGTTAAGAAAGTCTGGGGCTATAGGTGGGTTTTAATTTCAATATTGTATAAAGGCTAGAATATTCCACAGGGTGTTGTGAAAATTGAAAAAAAAAACAGTTTGATTGGTACGCCCAGTATACAATGATAATTTACCTGTCTAGAAACAATATTATTACAGCGATATAGTTAAAGAATAAGGCTATAACATATTAAAGAAATACTTAAATCAGAGAATAGGTTTAGGAGATACGAGCCATCAAAAATGACCCATTTTTTGGGGTGCCCGTTTTTCGTGCCGGTGAATGTATCTATTAAATAATCTAAATTATTTTTAAAAATCTTATTAAAAGCTTAAATACAAGAAATGTAGGTAAATGTTCTCATTTAACGAAATTTCCGAAAATTGCGTATTTTTTGACCCAAGTAAAAACGTGTAAAAATATACAAAAAATTGAATGTACAATTAGGGAATGAATGGAATTAAATACACGAAAAAAGAGCGATAAAAAGTTTAAAGTAATAAATTCTAGTAATAATATGAAATACAGTAAACTCTCTCAAGGGGGTAGGCGCAAAATCTCGGTCCAATGCTATTTAAATGCATTCATTTTTTACGAATTCTGAGAAAACTAATAAATACTTTTTAAAACTTACACCCAGAATGAAAGATTATTATTGCGGAGGACCGAAAGTCCCTTAGAATAAACAAAAAGTTTCTTGATAATGAAATATTCGAAATTAAAAATCACACTAACTTTTCTCTTGTTTTTTTATCCCGTTATCTTATTAAAATAAACATTATATAAGTTTTCAGGGACTTTCGGCCCTCGGTAATAATGTAATATTCCATTCTGCGTTTAAATTTTTCAAAAATACTTATTAGTTTTCTCAGAATTCGAAAAAAATTAGTGCATTTAATTAGCATTTTACCAAGATTTTGCGCCTATCTCCTTAACGGACACCTCCTCTATACGGACGGTATTTAAGACAAAACTCATTTGCCGATAATATTGAACCTGTACTCTTCAACGGACACTCCCTTAAAATTATGTGTAAATGAAAAAAAAATACATAGGTATTTTTTCCAAATATTTTAGAATACAAAACTACATATATTTTATTATTTAAAATTAATACAGAGATGTCAACGAGTGATATTTGATACTGTTTAATTTATCAGCAGTAGGTAATAAAAATATGTTTCTTAAGTTTGATGTTTCTACTACATTCTCAACTGTTTAGCAAAATGTGGGATCCGTAATTAAAATATAATATGTGTGTCGGTCATTAAAAGAAACGTGACACCGTAACCTTGTTCTAATAATATTTAACATTGATGTATTGTGACTAAAAATTCTGCTTGAACGGAAATGTCTGCTTGAGAAGCTAGGACAAATAATCCCCGGACAAATAATCCCGGACAAAAAATCCCCACAAATTATCCCCGGACAAAAAATCCCCGGACAAAAGATCCCCACAAAAAATCCCCACAAATAATCCCCACAAATAATCCCCGGACAAATAATCCCTGGACAAAAAATCCCCGCAAAAAATCCCGGACAGATAATCCCTACAATTTTTTTTGGACAAAATATCCCCACAAAAAATCCCGGACACAAAATCCCCAAGAAATAATTTTGCCGAAAAAAGTTGTCGAATGAAAGCTTATAATCCAAGGATGGTACTAAAGATGATAAATTTGACCAAAGCTGGCTGTCCATCTGTCCGTCCGACCGCGAATGTAACTACTCCGTCATTATGCCAGGTAGAATGAAAAATGAGGTGTCGAATGAACGGTTATAATCCAACGATGGTACTAAAGATGAGCAATTTGGTCCGTCGGTATGTCTGACCGCAACTATAACTCCTCCGTCACTGTACCAGGTAGAATGACAAATAAGGTGTCGAATTAGAGCTTATAACCAAGGATGGTAGTAAAGATGATAAATTTGACCAAGACTGTCTGCCCATCTGTCCGTCCAACTGCGAATGTAACTAATCCGTCATTATGCCAGGTAGAATGACAAATGAGGTGTCGAATGAACGGTTATAATCCAACGATGGTACTTAAGATGAGCAATTTGGTCCGTCGGTCTGTCTGACGCAAATAAGGTGTCGAATGAAAGCTTATAACCGAGGATGGTACTAAAGATGAAACATTTGACCAAGGCTGTCTGTTCATCTGTCCGTGCGAGCGCGAATGTAAATACTCCGTCATTATGCCAGGGAAAATGACAAATGAGGTTTCGAATGAACGATTATAATCCAACGATGGTGCTAAAGATGAGCAATTAGGTCCGTCGGTCTGCCTGACCGCAAATGTAACTCCTCCGTCACTGTACCAGGTAGAATAACAAATGAGGTGTCGAATGAAAACTTATAGTCCAAGGATGGTACTAAAGGTGAGAAATTTGACCAAGAACTTCCGGTTTTAGAAATGCGACCGGAAGTACTGTTTTAAAGTCACCGGAATAGTAAAAGTGATATATTATTCGACGAGCCTTCGCAAGGCGAGAACAAATATATACTTCCGGTTTCATAAGTGTCTTTGCGTCTGTCCTCCTGCATACAACTTCTCCGTATTAATACAGATATAATGACAAATTAGGAGTCCGTGTATGGAGAAGAGCAGCCACAGACAGGCAAGGGTGGAGGCAAAAAATAAAGGAGGCCAAGGCTCAATTTGGGTTTGTAGAAGAAGAAGAAGATATAATGACAAATAATGAGATTTCGAATGAAAGCTTATAACACAAGGATGGTATTAAAGATGAGTAATTTGACATCAGACTTCAGTTTTAGAGTTGCAACCGCAAGTACCTGTTTTAAAGTGACTCAAAGTATGATATGAATGTAAATGAAGATGATCCAAAATTAGTAAAATCCTATTCGCGGTGTGCAAGTACTTGGAAAGGGAAACGAGAAAAGACCATGCGCGAGTCGCGGAGAAATATTGCAACTATCTTAAATAATTCATATTGTCAATTGAAATTGTCAAATTGACGTATATTTCATACCTTCTGTCAATGAAGCAGAAAAATTATATATTGCTCCACAATATTGATATGATATGCAATTATTATATAAAGGTAAATTTAATTAATTGTATTTTGCTTGCAGTACTGCATTTTAATAACTAATCTTATTTACTACATACAATTTTTGATGTTTTCATGACATAACCTGCATCTTATTTTTTCTTCTTATTATTTTTTTGGACTATGGCCTTGACAATTATCCAGTAAACAGGACTAATATAATTGGCCAATATAATTAAATGTGCGAATAATAGTACAGAGCGTAGAAATAGGGGTCGCTTTGCCGAACTTGCACGGTCCCAATATGAATCGACGCAAAGTTACTCGAAGAGTTCAAATATCGACTTCCAGTTCTATTTTCGATTACTTTGGATGAAAACCTAGGACTTACGAAGTCCAATTACTTGTTAACACATGCTCTTGTGAACATAAACGGAAAGAAATAACACGAGTAGCGTTCATCAGCAAATCATCAACGGCTGATAGCAAAACTCTACGAAACTACAAACGATTTCCTACTACCAAGGTTATAGTCTAAGATCCGAATATATTTATGTCGACCTGCACCCATCTGCTTTCCGGATAAAACGTTTTTTTTTTTAAATAAATTTCATACATAGACAAAAACGACTTGCATGGCTTGCCTATTAAAATCGTGTCATAGCTATCCTTAAGGTGGGGTGAGCATCGAGTTTGAAATAAATATTTCAAACATATTTTTGAAGTTATACTTCTTTACCGGCGATAGAGGGTAAATTTTTATATGGGAAAACCTAGCGACCGGGCGCATGCGCATTATAACTTTGTTCTGATTGGATGTTCAAATGACATGTCAAAAATTATTCAATATGACGGCTGTGGCACAGCTGTAGTTAGATTATTTATGGTTGTTGCGTTTTAAAATTTGTGTGAAAAGAAACAACAAACAAAAGTTAGTTAATAGTTATACTGCCTTTTTAAATAGTTTTCATATACCTATATTTTTGGACTTTTGGACTATTTTGGACAAGGAAAACTCATTCTAATTTGGTAAGTAGTTTTTATTATAATCATATTGTAATTATACATTTGGATTAGGTTGAAATACATACATTTATTTTCTCAAGAATGCGGATTTTAGAGAGAAATCCCAAATTAGGTTCGATTTTTATTTTTAAATTATGATTTTTTGGCGTAGATTTATTTATCTAGTAGGTATGTAATGCTTTGATTTACATACTTGATTTGATTACCAACAAAAGTTCTACCAATCTTCATCTAATATATTGTTTTCTTACTGTTTTGTTATATTTTTATATTTTCTTCCACAAAATTTGAACTACATAATTTAATTTTCAAAACAAGTGTCAAACAGTAAAACGTTCAGTTACCGTATTTTTCCACATGATAAATAATGTGGGATTGGACGAGTGAGTCTACGCTTCGATTACGAGTCAAAGCGGCCGAAATTCACGGGTTCAATTCCCGATGCAAGTTTTATTTTTTTATTTTTTTATGCATGTTATGATTGTAAGTATATTTGTTATATAATCTTTTTTTAGAAAATGCGTATTTAAAATTTTTGCCAACAATTATTATCGTTCAGAAATCATTTTTTCTTTGTGGCATTTTTCAATGTGTTTGTGTGCGTTTTATTCTTTTATTTTTTTAAATTTTTGGTATTGTCTTGAAAATCACATAATATGTAGTAGAAGTATAACTTCTTACGTGCGTACAAAGTACACACACATTCTTGTTTTAAATTTTTTTGAACGTATGATAGAATTCTTAAAATCCCATGGACTGATCGGGTCACAAATGAGGAGGTCCTTATAGAAGATTGGGGAAAAACCGAGAAGTATTAACCACCATCAAATCTCAAAAGTTGGAATAACTTGGACACATTATGCGAAATGAATCCAGATATGCCCTCCTACAAGCCATCCTATGAGAAAAAAATATTTGGAAAGCGAGGTCCAGGAAGAAGAAGAACATCCTGGTTAAAGAACCTCAGAACCTGGTTCAACACAACATCTGTGCAGCTTTTCCGCGTTGCTACAGATAAAGTGAAGATTGCCATGATGATCGCCAACATTTGTCACGGATAGGCACATCAAGAAGAAGAGGATAGTATTATTTTATTTTTAAATTAAATAAGCATATTTATTCACTATAATTCAATGAATTAAAAAAAAATAAGGAAAAATATTTAAAAATAAGCCAACGCTCAGTGAATCATGTGAATCAAAAAGATCAAAATATTTTATTAGCTTATGAGTTTTTCGAGCATAACTCTGTCGAGTTTTTTTAGTTATAACGATTTTTGACTTTTTAGTATTACTCAGAAGTCAAAACAACCAAATTTTTGCTCAAGAATGGGTGAAAATCAACATATTTATTATAATAAAAAATAAGCATAAACCAAAAAAACTGTATGTGCACTTTGTATGCACGTTAAAAATTCGGTTAAAATTCACATCCTTATTCCAGTCAAAACACAATAATTAACAAGTTGCTGATGTGACATTTCTATCATCGACCGAGGAACACATTAAATTTTTATTACTTGTGTTGATAACGTGAACGGTATCAAATATCACATCGTGGACATCTGTATTGATTTAAATAATAAAAAATGTGGCAACGAGTCTCGAAGAGTTATAACGCCATGACGCCATTGATGATGATGATGATGACTAAATACTTTTTACGTTAAATTTATAAAAATGAACAGGTTTTTTTTTGTATTACAATCAAGATTATCGTTTTCAGGACCAGCAATTATCATCCCAAATAGGAAATGTTTTGAACAGGGTTATACAAAGCAGAGTGAGCAAAAGATTTAATATAAGCGAATCATTACAAGATGATTCCCAGAGCCTTAGCTCATTCCCCATATGCTGCACGATTTTTGAAAGAACTCACAATTGGAATTCTGAATTCGATATTTGGAATCGAAATTACAATTCATGCTTAAATTTAATTGCTAATCAATATTTTCGTACCAAAAAGCGGTTGCCCATCTGTACACTAATGGAACGCAGATTCAGATAGAGCGCGTTAAACAGTCTTTCTACCTATTACATTATTATAAATATTACTGCTCATTACTATAAATAATGAGCAGTAGAGCAGAAAAGTTGAAAATAGTTGAGGTATTTAGCATTAACGGTTCTCCTTTAAAATCAAAATGACGGCTAACGCTTCAGCGGAATTCAGTCGCAATTTTAAATTTATACCACTATTGACCTCTCCTAAAGGTTAGAATTATAAAATTTGGGGCAGCTCGAAAACAAGATTCAATTCAATAATTATGCTCCCCCTCTTTCATAGGCGTAACCAGGATGATCCTAAGGGGGGTTACAACTACCTGAAAGGGGGGGGGTTACAACTAGTGGAAGGTCTCTGAGGGCTATGGTGTTAAGCGTATAGAGCTCAAAGTACATCCCAATGGGGGGGTTACAACCCCCAAAACCGCCCCCTGGTTACGCCTATGCCCTCTTTTTAATATATTCCAGTTTAACTCGGAAAATATCAACGGCACGACAAAAATTGTCAAAAAGAAATTGTAGGAAATCATATTTGAAACAATTTTAAATATTCGTAAAAAAATGAAAGAGATCAAAATTATGTAAAAGTGAATTCTATCTACTAAGTTCTATTTTTGTATAGGTATCTACATTTTTATCGTAAAACTCATTATTAACGAGACAATTCAATAGTTATGCTCTAACTCTAACTGTCACTATTTTCCCCCACAACTCGGAAAATATCGACATCATAAAATAGTTATTTTCCTAACTAGTGCGGAAAGTAACATTTTCACGCACGACACTGCCGTTGACCCGAACGACGCGATAGCGGAGTTCGGGTAAGCAGTCGAGTGCGGGGATGACGTTTGGAAAAAGCCACAAAAAAATAGAGTTATATCAATTTTTATTTAGAAGTGAAAATACACAAATCAATTCTTTGACAAGGTAGTCAAAAGCAAACTTTCAATACCTAAGTATAATGGGTTACCACGACGACGATATTGGTTTCCATTTCCATGACGACAATTCAAAACCATTGTAATTGTCTACTGATCTGATATCTCTCCTGCTCTGATATGTCTCCAATAACGGACTTAACATAAATGCAACAAAGACAAAGTTACTTGTGGTTAGTAAACAAGACGTCGGCCCTATGCAACTAATTGGGCCTTGTTATGCAAAAAGAAACCAACCCACATTTTTGAGGAAAACAAGGTAATGTCACATATCGCTTTAAAAATGTGTATTCTACATTGTGTAAAAAGCAACCAAGCCATTCTAAAAATTAAACCATGAAAAATACTACTCCAAATTATTTCTGTTTAATAATAGTTCACTTAAGATTTCGCATAAGACAACCAACCCTCTTGGATTGTTTGTGTGTATCACTGGACTGAACATATTATTACATTGCACTGTCGAAAAGTACCAGCCAAGTGGGTTGGTATTGTTATGCCGATTATGGTTCCTGGAATGTTGCATCTTTTTATTTTTACATGTAGGTACTGACCAATATTACTTCGTGCTTAAATATTAAAATATTTGTTGTGTTATATCTATTATATTATGAAGAAATCTTTGAATCTTTAATGCGAAAAATATGTTTAAATCAAGAACTGTTAAAATAATTAAAGCGGCTCGGGAAATTTCAGAAAATGGTAAGTTTTAGGATTAAGGCTATGTTTATCTTACTTTTTAAATATTATGGGTTGTTGTTTTGACTGATTATCGCATATTTTTTATTTGTATTGATATTATGTTTAATAGTAGAAATTCTACTGTATGATATTACTGAGTTGACTGAAATTATTCGGTTTTATTCATGGATTTTGTGGGTTGGTTGGATTTTGCAGATTGCATTTTATTAGATATATTTCCAACAGCAAAAAGAAACCAACCCTCAATATGGCTATTTTTTTTGTAAAAAATTATTAGGATAATTTTGATACTACTATGATAAAATTGCTCTAAAATTAAACTATCGATTAGTGAAATTATCGTTTAAAAAAATACGACGGAAAATTAAATATTTAGAAAAACATAAAAAGTTAATTTTCTCTTAATTTACAAATTGAGGGTTGGTTGCTTTTTGTTTAACATGGCCCAATTGTCAATGATGAATCAATAACAAAAGTTAATCATTTTAAATACCTAGGATGTTGGATAAACGAGACACTAAATCCGGATGAAGAAATTAAAACTCGTATAGATATTCTAAGCAACTCTCAGCTGAACTTACAACTAAGAATCAAGTTCCTAAAATGTTATGTGTATCCTGTAATACTATATGGATGTGAAACCTGGATCATGAAGGTTAACATGATGAACAAATTAGAAGCCTTTGAGATGTGGTCGTATCGTAGAATGCTCAGAATATCTTGGGTTCAAAGCATTTCAAACAGAGAAGTCTTAAATAGAGTAGGTCAAGGCGAAGGTGACTTAATGAAGATGATAAAAAAGAGAAAACTTGAATATCTGGGGCATATAATGAGAGGTAGCAGATACAGGATGCTGCAGTTAATACTCAATGGAAAGATCGACGGAAAAAGAGGAATTGGTCGAAAGAAATATTCATGGCTCCGAAACCTTCGTCAATGGACTGGCTTATCAGCAGATCAATTGTTACATGCCGCACAAGATCGAGAACGATATCGGCAAATTGTTATGTCCTCGCTCCGTTGTCGCTCGTGCTCTAAACATCACGTCCATTCGTAAAAAGCATACTTCACGAACTGTTTCATAAATAACTATTTTCATATATTAAAAAAAATGTTTCTGACTCGGGTAGATATTATTCCAGATTTTCAGATTTCAGCACAGTGTTAGATGGTTGGGGCATATATGGAGAGCAGGTAGCGTAACAACTATAAACTCAATTTTACAATGGAAACCCGGAGTTAGAAGGAGACGCGGAGGAACTAGAATAAATGGTTACAGGAAGTAAAGGAAAATTTATATAGGGCAGGAATTAGAGACTAGCAGAAAAAGACAGAGGATAGAAAGAAATGGAGAAGCACAGTCAATGATATCGAGTAGCAGACTGGGACTAATCTGCTCTTAAAAGATGGATCTAGATAGCTTTTTAGCGGCTCAACCCCACCTGGTGTATTTAGCCATTTAATTTTCTTATTACACATTATTATTGGTACATCAAAAATTAAAAGGACGGTAATGACGAATTTGTGTCCGCTGACCTCTATCACGTCTAGCTCAAGGTCATTTCGAGGTCAAATCAAGATAAATCGACAGTCGCTCTGAGAAAGTATATTAGGGCGTTTTTGGTGTCGCTGATGACGAATCAGGAGTCCGCTGACCTCTATCACGTCGAGTTCAAGGTCAAATCAACATAAATCGACACAATCGCTCTGAAAATATAGGGGTTTTGGATTCACTGATCATGAAAACTGCGGTCCGTTGAGCTCTACCACGTAAGGTAAAGGTCATTTCAAGGCCAAATCAGGACAAGTCCACAAAACTGATTTGACCTTGAAATGACCTTTACCTGTCGCGGTTGAGCTCAACGGACCCCAGTTTTGTGATAAGCGACCCCAAAAACCCCCTAATATACTTTTTCAGAGCGATCTTGTCGATTTATCTTGATTTGACCTCGAAATGACCTTGAGCTAGACGTGATAGAGGTTAGCGGACACAAATTCGTCATCAGCGACCACAAAAACCCCCTAATATACTTTTTCAGAGCGACTGTCGGTTTATCTTGATTTGACCTTGAGATGACCATTACCTGACGTTATAGAGGTCAGCGGACCCCGGATTCGTGACCAGCGACCCCAAAAACCCCCTAGTCATATGGTTTCGTCAAATATTCCGAAATGTATTTTTTTTGTAAACCTGTCTAATCAAAAGAATATCAATCTTTTAATTTAAATAGACAACTGTAAAACATAGAACTGCATTCACAACTGTATTCACAGTAAAAGTTTCAAAAGATCACACATTACGCTTAAAGTAAGAGGTAAATCAGCAGACGAGTCGTTGTGACTTCCAAAATATGACAACACCGCTGGAAGTGACAACGCACCTTGAACTACCCTATATATGGAAGCCATAACGTATGCTGTACGCTTCGGTATATACGTATATATATATACAAAATTTATTGTGGTAAATCCTTTCCCCTCAATAGGTAGACCCATTTTATAAGCCCCCTTTTACCAAATACACAATTTTTAAAAAATAATTCCTAGTAGAAAAGGTGGAAGTCGGACAGCCTCTTCTGTATACCGGAAGTCACAACTTAACGTGCATCAATATATATACATATATATATATATATATATATATATATATATATATATATATATATATATATATATATATATATATATATATATATATATATATAATTATTTGTATGTATGTATATATAAATTGTATAGAAGTATTTAAATTTAAAATAAATGTAAAACCTATTTTAGGATGGGGAAAAAAGATTTATTTCGCGACCGTCATCTCTTCGACGAAATAAATTTTGTACGTGTCTATATTAAGTGTATGTATAGATAAATTGTATAGAAGTATTTAAATTTAAAGGATTTATTTAGCGACCGTCATCTCTTCGGCGAAATAAATTTTGTACGTATATGTATTGAAGTGAAAACTTCTTGAGGGTCGTTGTATTTCCCCATCCATTTTTGCATGGGGAAAAAGTATTAAATTAGCGACCGTCATCGTTTCGACGAAATAAATTTTTGAAGTGAAAATTTCTTTAGGGACGTTGTGCACTTTTTAGATAGGGAAAAAGTATTGAATTAGCGAACGTCATCGCGACCGTCGTCGCTTCGGCAAAATAAATTTTTAAAGTGAAAACTTCTTTAGGGACGTTGTGCACTTTTTGGATGGGGAAAAATTATTAAATTTGGTTGGAGAGAAAGTAATAAATAAGCGACCGTCATCGCTTCGACGAAATAAACATTTGAAGTGAAAACTTCTTTAGGGACGTTGTGCTCTTTTTGGATGGAAAAAAGTATTCAATTATCGACCGTCATCTCGACCGTAATCGCTTCGATGAAATAAATTTGTAAAGTGAAAACTTCTTGAGGGATGTTGTGCACTTTTTGGATGGGGGAAAAGTATTGAATTAGGGACCGTCATCGCTTCGAAGAAATAAATATTTGAAGTGAAACTTCTTTAGGGACGTTGTGCACTTTTTCGATGGAAAAAAGTATTAAATTAGCGATCGTCATCGTTTCGATGAAATCAATTTTTGAAGTGGAAACTTCTTGAGGGACGTTGTGCACTTTTTCGATGGAAAAAAGTATTAAATTAGCGATCGTCATCGTTTCGATGAAATCAATTTTTGAAGTGAAAACTTCTTGAGGGACGTTTTGCACTTTTTGGATGGGGAAAAATATTAAATTAGCGACCTTTATCGCTTCGACGAAATAAATTTTTGAAGTCAAAAATTTCTTTAGTGACTTTGTGCACTTTTTGGATGGGGATAAATTACTAAATTAGGGACCGTCATCGCTTCGACGAAATAAATATTTGAAGTGAAACTTCTTTAGGGACGTTGTGCACTTTTTCGGTGGAAAAAAGTATTAAATTAGCGACCGTCATCGCTTCGGTGAAATCAATTTTTGAAGTGGAAAGTTCTTGAGGGACGTTGTGCACTTTTTGGAATGGGAAAATATTATATTAGCGAACCTTCATCGCTTCGACGAAATAAATTTTTAAAGTGAAAACTTTTTTAGGGACGTTGTGCACTTTTTGTATGGAGGAAAAGTATTGAATTTGGACCGTAATCGCTTCGACGAAATAAATATTTGAAGTGAAACTTATTTAAGGACGTTGTGCACTCTTTCGATGTAAAAAAGTAATAAATTAGCGACTATCATCGCTTCGACGGAATAAATATTTGAAGTGAAAGCTTCTTGAGGGACGTTGTGCACTTTTTGGATGGGGAAAATTATTAAATTAGCGACCGTTATCGCTTCGACGAAATAAATTTTTGAATTGAAAATTTCTTTAGGGACGTTGTGCACTTCTTGGATGGGGAAAAAGAATTGAATTTGCGACCGTCATCACTTCACTGAAATAAATTTTGTACATATGTAAATTATGTGTATGTATACATAAATAGCATAGGGCATACGGATTGCGTATATCGTATATGATATAGATATAGCACTTCTTTTAGGATGGGGTAAAAGCATTGAGCTCGTAATTTATATACTATAAGAAGTTTTCACTTCTGTAGGCACTCCCACGAGTGCCTTCAATTTTTTTTATTTATTCTTTTATTCTGATGATGAAAACTATACTAAAAATATGACATTCATGTAATGAACATACTCATTAAACCATACAAAATGATAATAGTTGTTTAATCAATATTTTTTTAAATATTGATTTAACCATCACTGGTGAGTTGAGAGTAGTTATATATATTTTATACATCTCTGGTAAGGAATTAAATATTTTTGGAGCTTGATAAAGGATGTATCTTTGTCCTAATTTTTTTTGCTACTTTCAGTTTTAACATTTTGATTTGTTTTATTACGGGTTTCCTAGGAGTGGAATAGTTTATGAAGTATGTATAGTAATATTGGATACATATATAGTTTTCTTGTATCCATTACCTTTGCTTCAATAAATAGAAGATGACTTGAGTATGGTGTTTTTTATGTAATATTATTTTTAGTATTCTCTTTTGTAATATGTCAACTTTTTTTAAATATGTTTTTAATACACCACCCCAGCCAAGTATTCCGTATCTAATTAATTCTGGACTCAACAAGTGAGTGATACAGTATTTTTAAGTATTTTACGTCGATTATTGATTTTATATATTTAAATTTATTAACTATAGCTCTCAAACATTTTGTTAGTTCGTTCGTTCGTATGCTTATCCCACCTTAGATGTGTCGATAATTATTATATCCAGATATTTTATATTATTAGATATTTTAATCGTTATGCTACGTTCCATGTTATTGATGCTTATATGATTAAAAGATTGTAGTGATACTTTATTACTACAAAATGGAATAACAAACTTTTTTTCGAAGTTAATTGTCAACCCTTTATAACTGAACCATTGAATTATTTTAAACATATCTACTTCAATTTTATTTTTTAAATCTTTCCAAGTGTCTGCACTATACAAAATAGCAGTATCATCAGCAAAACTGATTATTTTTCCTTCGGTGTTTATGTTGTATAAGTCATTTACATGAACGTTAAATAGTAATGGACCTAAAACTGTACCTTGAGGTACACGACATTTTAGGATGAGTTGATCACTATAAGTGTTATTTACCTTCACTATTTGTTGTCTTTTATTTAAATAACTTTGAATTAACTTATGTGTAATTCCGCGCACCCCGCATGCTTCCAATGCTTTCAGCAGTTGTGGATGGCTTTCGTATCAAACGCTTTCGCTAAATCCAGAAATACACAAGCAGTAGGTTTATTTTTGTCAACTCTATCATATATGTCATTAACAAGTTCTGTAATTGCATCACTTCTAGAAATACCTTCCCGAAAACCAAATTATGAAGTTGGTATAATGTTATGCTTATTGAATTAAGTTGTTATTAGTCGAGTTTTAAGTGACTTCTCAAATATTTTTGTTAAGGTTGTTATTAGTGAAATTGGTCTATAGTTTGAAGGATTACGTTCATCACCGTTTTTAAGAATAGGAGTTATAACAGTTTGTTTAAACTTGTCCGGGCACACTCCAGTTTCAAATATTAGATTTATTAATTCAACTATTAGATTTATTAATTCAACTAATGGTTTTTTAATTTTTCTATTTATATTTATTACTGTTTCAGCGGTTATTTTGTCAATTCCCGATAATTTCTTTTTCCTTAAGTTTTTTATAATGTTTTTTATTTCACTTTCTGAGACCGGTGTCAAATATATGGAATGGTTTGAAGATTTATATATAGGCGTGTATGATTGAGGTGGTATTATTTTTCTAGCATATGTTTCTCCAATTTCTGTGAAATAACGAACAAAAGAATTTGAGATTGTAGTATTATCTTTGGTGATAATTCCATTTTCTGTGAGTATTTCGGGAATATTTCGTTCTTCTTTTGTACTTTTTAAATTTTTTATAATGTTCCATAAATTCTTAGTTACGTTTTTATTTTTAAAGATCTGATTTCGGAAGTATGTAATGTCTTTTGGCGCTTTTTATTAATTTATTGAGATATGTTCTGTAATTAAGATAATTGTTTTTTGTAATTATATTTTCTGGATCTGTGATGTATTTGTGATAGAGCAAATTTTTTGTATTTATGGATTTCACCAGTCCGGCAGTTATCCAAGATTGACGTTTTAATTCATGTTTTCTGCATTTTTTAACATAGCTGTTCCTTTCTATTAGTTCATTAATAATTTTGCACAGTAAGTTACATTTAGTGTTTACATCTTTCAAATCATTATACTCTTTCCAGTGATAGTTTTCTAGATCAATATTCAGTTTTTTATAGTTTACTACTTAATATTCTTTAATGATTTTATTATAATTATGTTTTAGATCAACCGGTATGCACATAACAGTCGCTTTATGATCGGTTATACAAGTTTCTACAACGGCTGCTTTAGATTCGTGACTACTCTGTTTTATTACTTTTAAAAATATTTTTTTCTTTGGCTTAGACTTACCGTCATACTGCCAGACACATAAGGAATACAAGTTATCAAGTTATACAAAACAGGTTTAAAACAAAGATAACAACTAAAAGGTATTAAGTAACACTAAGCTTCACAGCTAAAACAACTAACTACCAAAGGTATTAATTAAAAATGTTTAAGGGAATTATAATGATAATTTGCTGTCTTTTAAAAAGTTAATTAAAGAGTTGTATACATCTACAGAACCAAGTGATAATAAATATAGTATATTCCAAGGAGTTGCTACTTTACATTTTAATAAATCATTTATTAATTTAGATGAGTAAATTGTATTTTTAGAACAACCAAAAAATATATGATCTAAATCACTTTCCTCTTCACAATGCTCACATTTATCATTATCCAAAACCTGTATTTTAAATAAATGCTTTGGATAACATGCGTGCCCGAAATCGTACTCTAATAATAGAAGTTATGTACTTTCTAGAAGCTCTACAAGACTTGTACCAAGGAAATTTGGGAATATCGGGCTGAATTAACGAGTATCTATTTTGATTCACAAAAGAGTATTCCTTCCACTGGTAGCTCCACTCCCGATGCAGTGTTGACTTGAAAGAGATTATACTATCAGTCAGTGTTATTTTATGTAGAATACTGGTATCGGATGAAACGCTTTCTTTGGCTAATAAGTCGACATACTCATTATGTTCAAATCCTGCGTGTGCTTTAATCCAGATAAAATGTACATTGATTCCTTTGGTTAAAAGATTTTGTTTAATATGTTTAATTTTATAAATGTATGGGCAGTCTTGGATGTTTGGGGGTCCATATTTACCAAGAGATTTCAATACTGCTAAGGAGTCAGACAAAATTATAATATGGGCGAAATCAAATTCAGCTACATATAGTAAAGCTTCATATATTGCAATAGCCTCTGCTGTATAAATCGAAGTCTCCGGTTTCAGTTTGAATTTCTTTTCTATATGTCCCGATGGTATAAAAAAGGCGCATCCAGTTCCATCTGCAGATTTAGACGGATCTGTATATAGAGCTATTGACTCATTGTAATTGTTCGTTATGGATAAAAGAATATTTTTATTTAAATATATGTTTTCACTATAATTTGGTACAATAATATCTGTAGGAGAAAAGAAAGAAGAGTACGCGTAGTTTTTGAATAAGTCGTTCGTTTTATCTATATTTTTTAAGAGTACTATATTTTGATTATAAGCTTCACACAGTAAGGGAGATTTCTTTTTTTGCCAATATTTATTGGTTAGATCATGGCAACTCAAAGTCACTATTTTTTGGTATAGAAGTGGGTTAAGTAAGTATACTTTCATTAAATATTTTTTGGACAAAAAACTTCGTCTTAGATTTAAAGGAGGTTCCAAGAGCTCCGTGAAGTTAGCCCGAAAAAGTCGGGAAAAAAAATGCGATTGATGCCATTCGTTTGTCCATTGATTGTCCACGTTTGTCCACCATTTTATTTCGTTAGTCCACCCATCAATTCTTTTTTATAAACAAAAATTTTTTTTCGGGCTAACTTCACAAATCCACAAATTTTCGAAAATTTAAAAAAACTCTTGCTATATTATTTGTCCATCGTTTGTCCATGTTTGTCCACCACATAATTTTTTTTGTCCACCCTCTGAAACAACCCCCTGTTAATTGTAATTATTTTTTTATTTCTTAATTCGGGCTAACTTCACGTTCTCTTAAATGGGCATTTAAACGTTAATTCAGGTGCAGAATCACAACTAAGCGTTTGTCCACCCCTTTGCAGCATTTTTCCAACCCCTTAAAGTGCGAAACAACCCCCCTGTTAATTGTAATTATTTTTTTATTCCTTAATTCGGGCTAACTTCACGTCCGTTTAAACGTGTATTTTAAAGTTAAATCGGGTAAAGAATCACAACTACCCGTTTGTCCACCCCTTCGCAGCGTTTGTCCAGCCCCTTAAAGTGCGAAACAACCCACTCGTTAATTGTAATTATTTTTTTAATTCTTAATTCGGGGTAACTTCAAGTTCTCTTAAATAGGTATTTAAACGTTAATTCAGGTGCAGAATCACAACTACCCGTTTGTCCACTCCTTCGCAGCGTTTGTCCAACCCCTTAAAGTGCGAAACAACCCCCTGTTAATTGTAATTATTTTTTTATTTCTTTATTCGGGCTAACTTCACGTTCTCTTAAATGAGCATTTAAACGTTAATTCGGGTGCAGAATCACAACTAAGCGTTTGTCGACCCCTTTGCAGCGTTTGTCCAACCCCTTAAAGTGCGAAACAACCCCCCTGTTAATTGTAATTATTTTTTTATTTCTTAATTCAGGCTAATTTCACGTCCGTTTAAACGTGTATTTTAAAGTTAATTCGGGTGAAGAATCACAACTACCCGTTTGTCCACCCCTTCGCAGCGTTTGTCCAGCCCCTTAAAGTGCGAAACAACCCCCCTGTTAATTGTAATTATTTTTTTATTTCTTAATTCGGGCTAGTTTCACGTTCCCTTAAATGGGCATTTACACGTTAATTCGGGTGCAGAATCACAACTACCCGTTTGTCCACCCCTTCGCAGCGTTTGTTCAACCCCTTAAAGTGCGAAACAACCCCCTCGTTAATTGTAATTATTTTTTTATTTCTTTATTCGGGCTAACTTCACGTTCCCTTAAATGGGCATTTAAACGTTAATTCGGGTGCAGAATCACAACTACCCGTTTGCCCACCCCTTCGCAGCGTTTGTCCAACCCCTTTTTAGTGCGAAACAACCCCCCTGTTAATTGTAATTATTTTTTTATTTCTTAATTCGGGCTAGCTTTACGTTCCCTTAAATGGGCATTTAAACGTTAATTCGGGTGCAGAATCACAACTACCCGTTTGTCCACCGCTTCGCAGCGTTTGTCCAACCCCTTAAAGTGCGAAACAACCACCATGTTAATTGCAATTATTTTTTTATTTCTTAATTCGGGCTAGCTTCACGTTTCCTTAAATGGGCATTTAAACGTTAATTCGGGTGCAGAATCACAACTATCCGTTTTTCCACCCCTTCGCAGCGTTTGTCCAACCCCTTAAAGTGCGAAACAACCCCCTCGTTAATTGTAATTATTTTTTTATTTCTTAATTGGGGCTAACTTCACGTCCGTTTAAACGCGTATTTTAAAGCTAATTCGGGTGAAGAATCACAACTACCCGTTTGTTCACCCCATCGCAGCGTTTGTCCAGCCCCTTAAAGTGCGAAACAACCCCCTAGTTAATTGTAATTATTTTTTTATTTCTTTATTCGGGCTAACTTCACGTTCTCTTAAATCGGCATTTAAACGTTAATTCGGGTGCAGAATCACAACTACCCGTTTGTCCACCGCTTCGCAGCGTTTGTTCAACCCATTAAAGTGCGAAACAACCCCCATGCTAATTGTAATTATTTTTTTATTTCCTAATTCGGGAGCTTCACTTTCTCTTAAATGGGCATTTACGTTAATTCGGGTGCAGAATCACAACTACCCGTTTTTGCACCCCTTCGCAGCGTTTGTCCAACCCCTTAAAGTGCGAAACAACCCCCTCGTTAATTGTAATTATTTTTTTATTTCTTTATTCGGGCTAACTTCACGTTCCCTTAAATGGGCATTTAAACGTTAATTCGGGTGCAGAATCACAACTACCCGTTTGTCCACCCCTTCGCAGCGTTTGTCCAACCCCTTAAAGTGCGAAACAACCCCCCTGTTAATTGTAATTATTTTTTTATTAATTATTTTTTTATTTCTTAATTCGGGCTAACTTCACGTCCGTTTAAACGCGTATTTTAAAGCTAATTCGGGTGAAAAATCACAGCTACCCGTTTGTCCACCCCATCGCAGCGTTTGTCCAGCCCCTTAAAGTGCGAAACAACCCCCTAGTTAATTGTAATTATTTTTTTATTTCTTTATTCGGGCTAACTTCACGTTCTCTTAAATCGGCATTTATACGTTAATTCGGGTGCAGAATCACAACTGCCCGTTTGTCCACCCTTTCGCAGCGTTTGTCCAACCCATTAAAGTGCGAAACAACCCCCATGCTAATTGTAATTATTTTTTTATTTCTTAATTCGGGCTAGCTTCACGTTCTCTTAAATGGGCATTTAAACGTTAATTCGGGTGCAGAATCACAACTACCCGTTTGTCCACCCCTTCGCAGCGTTTGTCCAACCCCTTAAAGTGCGAAACAACCCCCCTGTTAATTGCAATTATTTTTTTATTTCTTAATTCGGGCTAGCTTCACGTTCCCTTAAATGGGCATTTAAACGTTAATTCCGGTGTCGAATCACAACTACCCGTTTGTCCACACCTTCGCAGCGTTTGTCCAACCCCTTAAATTGCGAAAAAACCCCCTCGTTAATTGTAATTTTTTTTTTATTTCTGTATTCGGGCTAACTTCACGCTCTCTTAAATGGGCATTTAAACGTTAATTCAGGTGCAGAATCACAACTACCCGTTTGTGCACCCCTTCGCAGCAAAAAAAATGTGATCGATGCCATTCGATTGTCCATTGATTGTCAATGTTTGTCCACCATGTTATTTCGTTAGTCCACCCATCAATTTTTTTTTATTAACAAAATTTTTTTTTCGAGCTAATTTCACAAATTCACAAATTTTCTAAAATTTAAAGAAACTTTTGCTATATTGTTTGTCCATCGTTTGTCCATGTTTGTCCACCACATAATATTTTTTGTCCACCCTCTGAAACAACCCCCTGTTAATTGTAATTATTTTTTTATTTCTTAATTCGGGCTAACTTCACGTTCTCTTAAATGTGCATTTAAACGTTAATTCGGGTGCAGAACCACAACTGCCCGTTTGTCCACTCTTTCGCAGCGTTTGTCCAACCCCTTAAAGTGCGAAACAACCCCCTCGTTAATTGTAATTATTTTTTTATTTCTTTATTCGGGCTAACTTTACGTTCTCTTAAATGGACATTTAAACGTTAATTCGGATGCAGAATCACAACTACCCGTTTGTCCACCCCTTCGCAGCGTTTGTCCAACCCCTTAAAGTGCGAAACAACCCCCCTGTTAATTGTAACTATTTTTTTATTTCTTAATTCGGGCTAGCATTAGGTTCCCTTAAATGGGCATTTAAACGTTAATTCGGGTGCAGAATCACAACTACCCGTTTGTCCACCCCCTTCGCAGCGTTTGTCCAACCCCTTAAAGTGCGAAAGAACCCCCCTGTTAATTGTAATTATTTTTTTATTTCTTAATTCTGGCTAGCTTTACGTTCCCTTAAATGGGCATTTAAACGTTAATTCGGGTGCAGAACCACAACTACCCGTTTGTCCACCCCTTCGCAGCGTTTGTCCAACCCCTTAAAGTGCGAAACAACCCCCCTGTTATTTTTTATTATTTTTTTATTTCTTAATTCGGGCTAGCTTTTAAATGCCCATTTAAGGGAACGTGAAGCTAGCCCGAATTAAGAAATAAAAAAATAATTGCAATTAACAGGGTTGTTGTTTCGCACTTTAAGGGGTTGGACAAACGCTGCGAAGAGGTGGACAAACGGGTAGTTGTGATTCTGCACCCGAATTAACGTTTAAATGCCCATTTAAGAGAACGCGAAGCTAGCCCGAATTAAGAAATAAAAAAATAATTACAATTAACAGGGGGGTTGTTTCGCACTTTAAGGGGCTAGACAGATGCTGCGAAGGGGTGGAAAAACGGGTAGTTGTGATTCTGCACCCGAATTAACGTTTAAATGCCCATTTAAGGGAACGTGAACCTAGCCCGAATTAAGAAATAAAAAATTAATTACAATTAACAGGGGGGTTGTTTCGCACTTTAAGTGGTTGGACAAACGCTGCGAAATGGTGGACAAACGGGCAGTTGTGATTCTGCACACTAATTAACGTTTAAATACCCATTTAAGGGAACGTGAAGCTAGCCCGAATAAAGAAATAAAAAAATAATTACAATTAACGAGAGGGTTGTTTCGCACTTTAAGTGGTTGGACAAACGCTGCGAAAGGGTGGACAAACGGGCAGTTGTGATTCTGCACCCGAATTAACGTTTAAATGCCCATTTAAGAGAACGTGAAGTTAGCCCGAATAAAGAAATAAAAAAATAATTACAATTAACTAGGGGGTTGTTTCGCACTTTAAGGGGCTGGACAAACGCTGCGATGGGGTGGACAAACGGGTAGTTGTGATTCTTCACCCGAATTAACTTTAAAATACACGTTTAAATGGACGTGAAGTTATCCGGAATTAAGAAATAAAAAAATAATTACAATTAACAGGGGGGTTGTTTCGCACTTTAAGGGGTTGGACAAACGCTGCAAAGGGGTGGACAGACGCTTAGTTGTGATTCTGCACCCGAATTAACGTTTAAATGCCCATTTAAGAGAACGTGAAGTTAGCCCGAATAAAGAAATAAAAAAATAATTACAATTGACGAGGGGGTTGTTTCGCACTTTAAGGGGTTGGACAAACGCTGCGAAGGAGTGGACAAACGGGTAGTTGTGATTCTGCACCCGAATTAACGTTTAAATACCTATTTAAGAGAACTTGAAGTTAGCCCGAATTAAGAAATAAAAAAATAATTACAATTAACAGGGGGTTGTTTCAGAGGGTGGACAAAAAAAATTATGTGGTGGACAAACATGGACAAACGATGGACAAACAATATAGCAAGAGTTTTTTTAAATTTTCGAAAATTTGTGGATTTGTGAAGTTAGCCCGAAAAAAAATTTTTGTTTATAAAAAAGAATTGATGGGTGGACTAACGAAATAAAATGGTGGACAAACGTGGACAATCAATGGACAAACGAATGGCATCAATCGCATTTTTTTTCCCGACTTTTTCGGGCTAAGTTCACGGACCTGGTTCCAAGGCTTCCAAATACAAAGCTTGTACTGGAGTGGATCTCATAGCTCCTAGACATATTCGTAAGGCTGAATTCTGTAAAACGTTGATTTTGTTTAGTAGTGCATTACTTGCTGATCCATACAAAACACTGCCGTAATCGAAAATAGATCGTATGTAAGCTTTATAAATTAATAAACTTACTTCAACATCCGATCCCCACCAAGTTCTATTAATTGATTTAAGAAAGTTTATTCCCTTATTACACCTGTTCAACATGTCGTCAATATGTAACTTCCAGGTCAATTTTTGGTCGAGTATCATTCCAAGATATTTAATTTTATTTTTAAAAGAAAATTTATGCCCACCTAAGGTGATTGTGCTAATATTAGGAAAGTTATGTCTGGTAAATAAACAAACTTGTGATTTACTGCATGATAATTCAAAGCCATTTTCAATAAACCATTTTTTATGGAGACCATAGACACTATTCAAGTTTTCAATGGATTTCTGATATTTCTTGTGTTCTGTGTACAAACAGAAATCGTCAGCATATTGTTCAATATTAAATGCAATATTGTTAATAGTGATGTTGTGTAGATCTGCTGTGTAAATGTTAAATAAAATAGGGCTCAAAACGGAGCCCTGAGGTAATCCTTTATTATTAAGTCTAGGGCCTATAAGAGTATGATTATTTTTAAAATAAATTATTCTATTTTTATATAGGTTTACAATGTTAGAAGCAAACTGTGATGGAATATTAAAAAATGTAATCATTTTTTCTTGGAGAATTGAAAGAGAGACAGAGTCATAAGCACCTTCGATGTCTAAAAATAAAGCGGGCACATAACTGTTCCTGGAAAAACTGTTCTGAATGTCTACAACAACAGTTGTTAAGGAATCTAAAGTTCCATAACCTTTTTTAAAACCATGTTGGTTAGCGGGTAAAGGATTTTGATCCCTTAGCCACCAAGCCAACCTAATCTTAACCATCCGTTCGAGAGTCTTCAATATACATGATAATAATGATATCGGTCGGTAAGCTTCAGCTAATTTAGGGTCTTTCCCCGGTTTGGGAATAGGAACGACAATAATACGCTTAAAATCTATTATGCTGTTGCCTTCAATAATTATCTGGTCAAATATATTTAAAAGTAATTGTTTTGCGTTATCTGGTAAATGTTGTATCATAGGATATTTGATTGCGTCGTATCCTGGTGAGGTACTAACGCGATTATCAAGGGGAAATTCTAATTCAGCTCTCGAAAAAGGTGTAAGGAGAAAATGATTCTGATCAGATGGAAGCGTTTTAGAATTAATATCATCTAACTGGTTATTTACGTAAGGTGGAGCTATTTTATCGAAAAAATCGTCTACCCATGAGTTACTTAGAGGTAATGAAAAATTAACTTTTTTCCTATTCATTTTTCTTGCTTGATTCCAAATAAGACTAGATGGAGTTTGTTTATTTAATTTTGAACACCATTCAACCCAACTTTGTTTGGCCTTTAATTTCAGGAATTTTTTGACACGAGCATTTACTTCTTTGCATTTACAAAAATTTTCAGGAGAAGAATTGTTTTTATAGTTTATTAATGCCTTCTTTCTTTCTGCAACGGATTGATCACATTCCGAATCCCACCACGGAGGGGGAGTCCGTTTGCATTTAAATGGTTTATATTCAGAAATAGATTGTTTAGAAGCTTCATTAATACAGTCAATAAGGAAATTATATTTTTCTTGGGTATTTAAGAATGTGTGAGGTTTTTCGTTTAATAAGGTATCAACAAGCTGAGAGTATAATGACCAATTTGCTTTTTTAATGTTCCACTTACTACTGGGATAAATGGTATTAGCATTAGTTCCCAAGACATCGATCACAACCTTTATAACGAAATGATTTGATCCCAAGGTATCAAGATCTACAGACCACGAAGTTTTATCAAAAAGGGATGGTGAGCAAAACGTGACATCAATCATGGAATCTGAGTTTCCTGGACTCGTTTGGCAAGTTGGTTGTCCATTATTCATTACTACATAATCTAAATTCTGAATTGTCTCCACAATTTGATGGCCTATATTATCATTTTTATATGAGCCCCACAGAGAATTATGTGCATTCATATCTCCTCCAATGATACAAGGGTGTTTTAGTTGAGAAAATAACTTATCCCAATCTTCGGTTTTGGTTTTAGTTTTTGGGCACCTATATACAGAGAGTAAACTTAAATAACTTTGTTTATAGTTGATTTTAATACCACAAGCAAGCAAGTCTTGAATATAATTTTTTTTAATTGTTATGCGCTCAAAAGGAATACCAGTTTTAATTAAAATAGCAACTCCAGAATAGCCGTCATCGCGATCTTCGCGTATCACATTATAACCTCTATAAATATATACAACATCCCGTTTAAACCAAGTTTCACTTATTAAAGCTATGTCAATATCTTCGGTTATTAAAAAGTTAATAAGGCTGTTTTTGTTAGCAACAGCTGATCGAGCATTCCATTGTATTATTTTGAGTTTAGATTTGTTTGTCATTAGATGAGTTATTTTTTAAAATATTATCTAGAACATTATTAATACCTTTGGCTAACAAATTCATGTCAAGTGATTTTGCCTCTTCTAAACAATTAATATTTTGAATAAAACTTGAGAAAAGAAGTACTAAGGAATCTACTAACTTATTTTTATCATTGTCTGTATTAGAAAAACTTTCCTTGTTTAAGGGAGGTAAAGGTTGAGACGGTCCAAATCTGAAAGGGATGAGATATGGTGTAGGATCTTTGGAAGTTGGAGATGATACTTTTCTTTTTTTATTTGCACTATACTCAGTGCTTGATTGTACTACAGCTTGGTTGGCTAAAATTTTTGGGTTTCTGTAGATGAGGCCTCAATGGCTTGAAATAAGGAGATGTACTAACTTCAGAGGAGTTAGTTAATTTTGGAAATTCTTTGTCTGAATTTGACAATATTTCAAATCTGTTATTAGAAATAAGACCAGAAAATGATGAGTCGCTCAAATTTTTTGCCTCCAAATATGAGATTTTATGTTCAATCATGATATTTTTTATTTTTTTTTATGTTCGAAAAAAGGACAGTTTTTAGAGATCGATATATGCTTATCAGTTTTACAGTGTATGCAATACTTTTTTGTTTCATCACATGTATGTATGTCATTTTTAATTTGTCCACATTGTATACAGTATTCCTGTGTACCTTTACACTGTCTAGAAATATGTCCATATTTGAGGCATTTATAACATTGCGTCACTTTACCCAACAATTTTTCCACTTGGAAAAATACATAATTTATCACAACATAGTTTGGCAAACAATTGCCTTCAAAAGTAATTATAACATTACATCTAGGAACGTATTCTGTATTTCCATCCTTTTCTACTTTTCTGTGCATTCTTTTAATATCAACAATTGGTGAACTAGAGCTAATATATTTTTCAAATAGTCAATATTATATTTGGTATCAACATCGCGTATCAGTCCTTTGATTTCCAAGAGGTGATTTGGAATGTACGCTTTTAAATTATCGTCCTTTAAGTGACTATTATTGACTAACTTATTTGCATCCAAAAAAGATTTGAGGATTACTTTAACACGGTTTCTTCCTATACTTTTAATTTGCTTAATATTATTAATCTTTAATTTTTGATGTAAAATATCTGCAACAACCATTGGATGCAAACGGGAAATATTCTGATCATTGGTCTTCTCAACATAAACACAACAATTTTGAAAGTCGTAACTATTACAATTAATATTAAAAAGTTTTACCTCCCTTGTAGCAGAAGAATTTGTGGTGATAGTTCCTGTATCCATGTCTTGATTACTAACACTAATAACTTCAGCAGTATTTAGTTCGCACACTGGCGTCTTTTTTATATTCTCCCCCATCTGGGGAGAATATTTTCACTTTTGTATCACTATTCTACAATATGTAAATGTTTTTACCCACGATGAAATTTAAATGTTTTAATTGTCACAAAAACTGCGAGCTGAATGTCAATATTTAGTTACGTTTAATGGTGGCCAAATTTTAAACTGTTCACACAAAAGTTAAACACCTTGAAAAGAAGCCTAGGCTGTTTAACCCATAGGACCGATACTTCTTATCAGTGATAATTAAAACCACTATAAAATTAATTTAAGTTAAACTACTAAAAAATTAATTTTTTCTGGAGCTATTTTAGATGCCACCGTATTTGACGTTTATTAATGTCGCGATGTAAAAATATATGATGCAAGCAAGTTTTGGAATTACCTTGTATTCTAGTATATTTATTAATCATGGATTCAAAATAATTGTAGTCATACATTAAGTTCAGATAATATGTAAAGACGTTTTCATCAGAGTTGTCTTTAATATTAATATTAATATCTCCAAGCAATATATATGGCAGTCGATCTGTTCAGATTTTGCTTGATCTAGGTATTGTTCCAAATACTGAAGAAATTCTTCCACATTGGTAGAAGGAGAACGATAAATACAAGTGACTAAGCATCGTTTATGGTTTTTGAGCGTAATAAATATTTGTATCACCTGACAATATCCGATCATTACCTTGTTATAAGAATATACAATGTTTTTTTATAAACACAGCTACTCCACCATTTTTATTAAAATTAATCTGTATCCAAAAAAATATAATTCTCATCATCGTAATATTTAACATACAAAGTTTAAATGTCTCTGTTAGTACAATAAGATCAAAATCCACACTTAATTGGTGCAAGATTGCACTGAATTCGTCTATATTTTTTGTTAGACTTCTGATGTTTTGGTGAATAATTTTTAAGTTGGATTCAGTAGTTTCTGGTTTAACAAAATCATTTAAGTGAAATTTATTATTTATTTCGTGTGTATTATAGAGTTTGAAATCTACATCCCGAATAAATTGATCCATGTTATACGTTCTACAAACTTTTATGTATATGACAATAAATTATTATCAAATTACACTTAGGTATATAAATTTACAAAAAAAAGCACACACAAAGATAATAATGAATATAAGAACAATTTTATACGAACAATCGGATTAATATTAATAGCTATGACAGTAATAATTTATTTTTGTGATGTAGAATTATGCTGTGTTTAATATGAATGTATATGACAACAATTACAACCAAATCACACTTAGTTATACAGGGTGATTCATTAAGAATGTCCAATCTCAGACTTGTAGATTCTAGACCTCAAAATATTAAGATTTACTTAGTTATACAGGGTGATTCATTAAGAATGTCCAATCTCAGAGTTGTAGATTCTAGACCTCAAAATATTAAGATTTAACCCAAATCACTTAAATAAAATATGGCTGGTTACTGAGTTACAGGGTGTTTTATTTAAAAATTTATTAATTATTTTTACCGAGTACGTTAAAACTACTTCACGTATCCTTATCATACTTGGCATAAAGTGTAGGTACTGTACACCCTACGAAACTGTGATAAACAAACGTTTCTACATACTACCAGAGGCGTACGACAGGGGATAATGAATGGATGACCCTTCCCAAATTCTACGCTACTGGCGGAATTGCTATTTTTGCGCAATATTTGGATTCTTCAACACTTTCTGTGTTAATAATGTACTCTTCATTAGTAACGATAAAGTCATTATTTTTCGAGATATTTGAAGTTGAAAATGAAACGACACAGCAATTTTGTGCTATGCATTATGCCCATTCACTTTTAACTTCAAATATCTCGAAAACTAATGACTTTATCGTTACGAATAAAGAGTACATCATTTACATAGGAAGTATTGGAGAATCGAAAAATTGCGCTAAAATAGTAATTCCGCCAGTGGCGTAGAATGTGGGAAGGGTCCACCATTCAATGTTCCCTGTCGTACGCCTCTGGTAGTAGTCAGAAACGTTGATTTAACATAATGTTGCATTGTGTACACTACCTACAAATAGTTAATATTTCACCCAAATCACTTAAATAAAATGTGGCTCCTTATTGAGTTGCAGGATATTTGATTTAACAATTTAAAAATTACCTATTTGTACCCAGTACTTTAAAAGTATTTGACATATCATTATAATACTTGCCAATAAGTGTAGGCACTGTGTATCCTGCTAAATTATGTTAAATAAACGTTTCTCGCTACTACCAGAGGCGTACGACAGGGGAAATGAACGGTTGACCCTTCCCAAAATCTACGCCACTGATGGAATTGCTATTTTAGCATAATTTTTAGATTCTCCAATACTTTCTATGTAAACAATATACTCTTCATTCGTAACGATAGCATCCTTAGTTTTCGAGATATTTGAAGTTAAAAATGAACGGGCTCAACACATTAAACCAAAATAGCTATGCCGTTTCATTTTCAACTTCAAATATCTCGAAAACTAAAGGCTTTATCGCTACTAATGAAGAGTATATTATTTACATAGAAAGTAATGGAGAATCTAAATATTGCACTAAAATAGCAATTCCGCCAGTGGAGTAGAATTTGGGAAGGGTCAACCATTCACTATCCCCTGTCGTACGCCTTTGGTAGTAGTCAGAAACGTTTGTTTATCATAATATCCTATGGTGTCTAGTACCTATATTTTCTGCCAAGTATGATAAGGATACGCGAAATAGTTTTAAAGTAATGGGTGAAAATAGTTATTAAATGTTTAAATAAAACACCCTGTAACTCAGTAACGAGCCACATTTTATTTAAGTGATTTGGGTTAAATCTTAATATTTTGAGGTCTAGAATCTATAACTCGGAGATTGGAGATTCTTAATGAATCACCCTGTATATTAATATACAAAAAACACAAATGACAACAAATCAAACAATAAAATTATACGAACAATTAGATTATATAATAACTATGACAGTAATAATTTATTTTTTTGATATAGAGTTGTTCCGTGTCTTATACGCTGGTTGTTTTTTTATCTGTATCAACTGATTTTGATGTTGGGGTGGCCTTTCCACATAAATATACAATGCTCCTTTAGCTAAGTCTGTCACATTACTCAATTCATTCCAGAAATTGTTTTTTAGTTGAACTCTATCGTCTTCGTTTGGCCCATATACTGCTATAATTGTACTTATTTGGTTTTCTCCAGTTTTTAATTCTATTGTCAGTATTCTCTCTAACCATACTTCCCAATTTTGGATTTTGTCTGCCAATTTGTGATTAACTATACATCCCACACCTGCTGCATCTCGTTCTCCTTCAATAACTCCACTGTAAATTAATATATGTCCATCTTCCATTTCTACGATTCCCTTTCCTTTTTTCTTTCTTTCCGTGATTACTAAGATATCAAGTTCAGCATTGTTAAATTCATAAATTAGTTCGTGCTCTTTTCCGTTAATAGATCTTATATTCCATGCCCATGTACCCAGTTTCCAAATCTTTCTACAATTTTCATTTCCTTTGATTCTCGGGTTTGTTGTAAGATTTCCTTGTGGCCTTGGTAAAAGGCCTACTTTTGCCAGTTTTTTGACCCAAGTGGAGGATTTTCATGATCTCTAATTAGTTTGTTTTCTTTATCATTCCATATATATTTCTCATCATTTATAAATAATTTTTAAAAACCTATTTTCACCTTTTTGTTATTTTTCTTTTTGTCTTCTGCTTGGTTCTTTATAATTTTTTGTATTTTTCTTTCTTTCTGTGCAAGGTCATTAGTCATTATTGATGTAAATCTGTTTTCCTCGTTTTAGTTTTAATTTTTGTTTATTGTTCATAATTTCCTTTTTTTCGCTGCATTCTCAATTTGCACAATACATTTATGTTCATTTATTTTGATTACACTTGTAATATTTGCGTCTATATTTAAATTCTGCTGAAGAAAATCTTGAACTTGTTCCGTACTGTTTTTGGTTCAATTTTTAAACCGGTTATGATTATATTTTTTTGCTCTCTTCTCCTTTTCAATTCGTTCTATTGTATTTTCCAAACCTGTCATTTCTCCAATTTTTCCTCGTAATTCCATAATCTCATTTTTCAGATCTGTATTCTCTTTTCTCACATCTCTGACTTCTTCTCTGTATCGTTTTAAGTCTTCTCTAATAGCCTTCATTTCTTCTCTGTACTCCTGGAAATTAGCTCTCATACTTTTTAAATTGGCCAAGTATTTCTTTACAAAACTAATTCCATTTTGCTTTTGTGCTAAATACAATTTAAAAAGGATAGTCTAATGCCTACTGTAATATTGGTTGCCTAATCTTTAGGAACTACTCTCACAATTTGTACTTACTACTTGCCACGTCACTGGGTTCGGTGAATTACTGGTTGCCTACACAGCTAGCGCCAGAAGTTATTTACAATTCAACCTTTCGGATAAATAACCTCTACCCACTGTTAAAAAATCAAGTTTTTCGTCGTAGAACAGTTTCTTTTACAACCATTAATAATTCTGAGTATACATTACCCGTTAAATACCACTGTCACTACAATTTTACACCAATTTAGTTCGATATTCGATATTACCCGATAAATCGAATTTAATATCGGAACACTATTTTTGTGTTGTCTGGACAGTGGCGTAACCCGTCCGTGGACGAAAATTTGTGTTCTACGGGTCAAAATACATAAAAAAACTTGGGTAAGTCTATCTAAATAAAGGAAGCTGTTGTACCCCTCCTGGCGACAGCACTATTACGACATTCTACATTCTTAAAAAACAACTATCGATATGGAAAGATCGATGGAATCTTTACTGCTTAACAAACCACACAAGAGACACCACTTTACAACCAGTTATTCCACAAACTCCTTGGTTTAAGAGTTTTAAAGCTCAACGTAAATATATAGCTACCATAAATCGACTACGCTTTGAACATACGTGCTATCCAAGTCACTTAAAATAAATGTGATTGAAGACGATAATTGCAAACATTGCGGAAAACTGGGTATTCTTGATCATATCTTTTTTGAACGCACTAAGTATGTATTAACAGCATTCAAGCTCCCTCTATAAAAATTTAATGAATTTTAATATGTATGCACCATTCAATATCCAGTCTCTGCTGGCTACAGGCTCACAACACATATACAATATCATTATAGATTTCTTGTTTATTTTTGTATTAGGAATAGGATTGTGTATTTGTCTAACTGGAGAATCTATTGAAACTGACTGAATGACTAATGTCTATGCCATAAAAAATTAGAAAATATACAAAGACGTCGAATATTTGTAAAATTAACATGTTTTGTTCCAGAAAAATACCAGCTGCTAACTCAGATACACCTTGTTCTGCCCGACGAGTTTTGGGGAGTATAGAACGTTCCATTCAAAAAGTAGTTCATGTACTAACACCAAGAAAAATTGAAGATTCTTTTTCTATTTGTCCAGCTGTTCTAACAAACAAAGTAAGATAATTTATTATTCTTTTTTTTTTGTGTATGATCACAAAAGTATTTTTTCTAGGAATTGTTTAATGTATCGACAACACAATGTAGCGATCCAGAATTTGTAATTGCTGAGCTTACAAAAGCTTTAGAAAAGAAAGGTGTGTTGTGTAAACGAAAGGGGTAAGTTGTTTCATTGCATAATTTTACGATATGGCTTTATCTAATTGTAACAATTATCGTCATCATGATTATTATTGGTGAATGGCTAATTTTAGTCATACTTTATGTTTTTGATCAATGGCGCTGGCAATGAGGTTTATTTTAAATTTTATGTGGGGGAACATTGTCACGTTTTTTTTGCGTTCACCTCGCTACAACTCTGTTTCGTTTTAATATTTTTTTCTAAAATTTTGACAGTACATAGTTCTTACCTTTTTGAAGAAAATGGTACCTGTTTCAAGCTTTCAGTTTTATTCTAATGGAACACCCTGTATTTTAGTATAGTAGTGAAATGATATTTTATAGTACTTTTTTTTTCTTAAGCATTCCCTACACCTAACTGCTTTTATTTGTAAGTTATTCGTGGTTCTTTAAGCCAAACATTAATTGCAACAAAAATTACGTGAAATTTTATTAGGTTTGCCGTGAAAATATTCAATCATAAAGCTCATGTTCATCTAGTTGGCTATGACTTTGACACTAAATATGCTTAAACATTTACTTTGCTTAAACATTCTACTATTTTTGAAGTTCCAGTTGCTTTGCTACCATTACTAATATGAATTTTTCTAATGAGGAACTGATTCAGATGTTTTTTTTTTTGTTCAACATATATGTTAACAAATAAAAATGTGCTACTAGCAATAAGAATTTATAATCAGCAATTCCATGATAGATGACAATCAAAAAGAGAAACTTTTCAAAATTTACTAGAGTGGTTTCAACGAATTTTCGACTATAGTTGTCATTTATATGGGTCTGCGTCAACAGGATATCTTAATAAAGTTGAAATCCAAAGGAATAAATGTTTGAGACTCTGTCTCGGTTACTTAAAATCTACTCCTATTACTATTATTGAGATTGAAGCTAAGGAACCACCATTTACTCTACATAGACAGTTTTGTACAGATAAGTTTGTAGCTAGAGCTATCTCAAAAAACGTCAGCTACTTAAGGACTATTCGTAACTTGAATATATTAGATTTAAGCCACAAATATTGGTGTACTAAAAAAAACCCCATATACGTTGAAAGCTATAGGAAATTGACAATGTATGAAGACCAAATGTACAAAAATAAAATACCTCCAATTTACACTAAACCTCCTGAAACTCTCTTTTCCAAGGTAATACAAACAAATTACATGGATTCAAACCTTCCAGGCAGTATTATCAACAAAATAATTAAAGACAGGTGGCCTATGTTTCAATATATTTTTACTGACGGCTCCAAAATTCAAAATAAAACCGGAAGTGCAATATATCACTGGAATTCTGAATACAAAGAATCATGCCGATTGCCTAATGAAGCTTCAATATATACTGCCGAATTATCAGCTTTATTACTTGCGTTAAAATATATAGCCTCTGTTGGTATGGACAATTATATCATTTTCACCGATTGTAGTAGTATTGTGGACAAACTCACTTCTATCCAATCGACAAAAAATCTAAACCACATTGAGATAGAAATTAAGAGTCTATATTATGATATTACTTCCTCGGGCAGTTCAATTATTATTTGTTGGGTTAGAGGACATTCTGGAATATTTGGAAATGAAGAAGTCGACAAATTACCAATCTGCAGCTTTAACTAAACGAAACATAAACAACATACTTCTACCAGTAACCGATATAGATAATATCAGTAAAAACCATTGCAAACAAAATTGGCAACGTGTATATAACCAAAGTACAACGGCGATAAATTTTAGAAATTGCCAACCATTAATTCCCAATGAGAGATGGTTTAAACAAGAATCAAATAGGCTATTTATAAAAACAATAAACAGAATGAGGTCAAATCACGCACTAACCCCAGCATACAAACACAGCATAGGTATCAGTGATAACCCATATTGCGCCTGTGGTGGAATGGGAGATCTACAGCACCTCATATTGGAGTGTGGACAGTACAGACAAAATATTAAAGTAATGTATGAAAAGTTAATTGATCTAAATTGTCCTTTACCTGTCAATTTAAACGAAATTCTTTTTTCAAAAAATAAGCAGACGTTACAATGTCTTTACGAATATGTAACGTCCTGTAAATTTAAATTTTAAATAGGCTTAGATAATAAAATTAAAAATTGTAAAAATATCACACAAAATTGAAAAATGTATCCATTAATATATTATAACACCCTGTAAATTTAGATAATAAGTAGGCTTATATATTAACTTAAAATTGTTATTGTAATACCATACAAAAAAAAACAAATAGTCTGGCTAATTGGCTAAGTCAAAGCCATTAATAAAAAAAAACGAACTGGACATTTAGATTACGAGAAATCTGATCGAACAAAAACTATTGTAAATGATTAAAATGAATTAAATGTTAGTGTCACTTAGTCCAAGTAATGAAGCTTAAAATAGGACAAAACCTCGCAATTTTTTAGAGAATGGATCGATTTGCTTGAAAATTTGAGAATAAGTAGTGGATAGTCTAAGGATCAAAATCTATATGATGCCGAATGGCGCTTTTACCATGGGGGTGGATACCACCCCATTTCGGGGGTGGAAAATTTTAATTATGTTTTGACCGCAAAAGTTGGTAAAAACATTCATTATAAGCAAAAAACGTTCTATACATTTAAAATATGATAAAATTAATTGTTGGATTTTTATTATTTTTAAATTATTTACACGAGGAAGGCAACCAGTCCAACACTATTTTGTATTCATTGTTGCTTTTCTATCGCGATATGAACGAGGTTTGCTTAATAGTGCAAAAACCAGCCTTGTAGTTTTTTGAAAAAGCCGATAGAAGTGAGTTGCTACTTAACCACGGCTAAGCGAGTTTGCCGGCGTTAACAGCCTAGATTGTAAGGCTTTTCGTATGTAGACTTGTACGCAGTGTGGGTGATAAATGCAGTCGAGGGCCCTCTGATCAGATGAAGGATTGAATCGGTATTATTTTATTCCTTTTACTTTTTTGCTCAAGTTTAATTTTTTTATTGACCCGGTGTCAAAGCGCCTTTATAAAAACATAGAATCAGCTCCTATTGTATGATCTGAACATCAAAGTTCCAAAGTGGATGTTGTTTTTTTGAAGGTTTTTTGATAGTCGTTTTTTTAACAAATTTGAACTTTATTGTTTTTATAATTAATTGTTCAATAATTGTTGGGGTGGCTTGTTTTTCTTCGTTTGTATACAATTGCTTGTCAACGCCCAAAAACATCGCGTACAGTTTTTGCCTCTTTATTTCGTGTAGCAGGTAATGGCAATTGGTTGGCCTTGAATGGTTTTCAGGTATTCAATACACAGAATTTTGTGAGTTTTCAAATTTTAAAGTCCTCGCCTTTACGGCAGCTTGATACGGATTCTTGTTTTTTGATAAATTTTTTAATTTAATTGTTTAGGTAATTAAACCTGTAAATATTGTCTATTTTGAATTTATTTATCGTTAAATTTGGATTCCCTTTATGTCAGTGGCAGCTTGACTAGGGGATTGTTGATTAGTATATTGACTTTTGATTAGGTTAAATAAATTTTTATTCTTTTTTCTCCACAATGGCTGACAGATTGAAAAAATATACCTTTCAAAGGAGAATGGCAATGAACGATTTAGAAATGTTATTGCGTTTATCCAATTCTGCTCTTACAGAGGTTCATAAACAGTCGCTTTTCGTGTTCGGTACTCGGAATTAGATGATGTTTTGGAGAGTTTTAATAAAAATCATCAAAACATTGTTACAAATCTTGTGAACTCTGAACCTACGGATGCTCAATTACATTCTGAGGACATTATTCGTTCCCAATTTTTGAATGATTATTATCAAATAAAGGCTAATTTCGCGGATCTCTTTGAAGATGATGATAATAGTCAAAGGAATGAGCAAAATATCGTCGCTTCAAATGTAGTACAACCTCCTAATAGTAGTGTTCGTTTGCCTCAGTTAGAACTAACTAAATTTTCCGGTGATTTTACGTCGGCAATTACTTTTTTTGACTTGTTCGATGCGCTTGTGCACCGTAGACCTAACATTGATGATACGGAAAAATTAACGTATTTAATTTAAAGTTAAGAAGGGCCTCCTTTAAGGTTAGCTAAATCCTTGCCTTTAGCTAGAGAAAATTATGTTAGGATTTAGGATAAATCAAAAAATAGGTATTTAAATAAACGTTTGCGTGCAATGGCACATTGGTGCAAAATTGAAGAAGCTCCCGCAACTATGTTTAGTCCTGTCGCCAGGGGGGGTACAACGGCCTCCTGTATTCAGATGGACTTACCCAAGTTTTTATTATGTATTTTGGCCCGTAGAACACGAATTTTTTGGGTAACAGTTGATCCGGATGTCGATAAGATTGTTATAAACAAAGAAGTTGAGGAATTACATAACAGCGATTTCTTGCAAAACAAAACATGTTTTTGTATTTTTTGGGCCATTCTAACCAAAAAATGTTCCTACAAGTTTTTTCGTAGGATGCATAGTTTTCGAGATAAGCGCGGTTGAACTTTCAAAAAATCGAAAAATTGCAATTTTTGAACCCGAATAACTTTTGATTAAAAAATAAAATAGCAATTCTGCTTACCGCATTTGAAAGTTCAAGTCAAATTCTATCGGTTTCGAATATATACATTGCTAAAAATTTATGTGTTTATTGCTAAAAAAAGCTATAAACACATAGTGTTTCCCGTGCCTAATACATGCGTTTACATGCATGCTACGTAGAAATAGCCTCGCTTGCACTTGTACCTACTCTACCTACTCGTTCGATTTTAAATGAGAAATCGTTGAAAACATCACTCCAGCACTAGGTGTTTATACTTTTGTTTAACAATAAAATAATAACTTTTTAGCAATGCAAATAACTAAAACCGATATACTTTGACTTGAACTTTCAAATGCGGTAAGCAGAATTGCTATTTTATTTTTTAATCAAAAGTTATTCGGGTACAAAAATTGCAATTTTTCGATTTTTTGAAAGTTCCACCGCGTTTATCTCGAAAACTATGTATCCTACGAAAAAATTTGTAGGAACACTTTTTGGTTAGAATGGCCCAAAAAATACAAAAACATGTTTTGTTTTGCGAGAAATCGCTGTTATGTAATTCCTCAACTTCTTTGTTTATAACAATCTTATCGACATCCGGATCAACTGTTACCCAAAAAATTCGTGTTCTACGGGTCAAAATACATAAAAAAGCTTGGGTAAGTCCATCTGAATACAGGAGGCCGTTGTACCCCCCCTGGCGACAGGACTAGTTTAAGAATTCTGATAGTTATAGTAATTTGATTGACACCTTTTCGGAAAATTTCTCAGCTTTAGACAATTTGGGTTATAAAATTTCTGAATTTGTGTTAGCTTATAAAATTGTCACCAAGCTTGACGAGGAGACTCACCAACGTTTTGAATTATTACATGGGTCTAGTGAAATGCCTACTTTTATTCAATTATCTGATTTCTTGGAAAGTCAATGCATTTCGTTAGACTCATCCTTGTTGTCGCCCTGTTCTCCCAAGGATTCTAATAGAAAAAATAAATCGCCTTCTAAACACAATGCAAATAAAAATGGTTCTAAAGTCAATAATCGCTATAGTTTGTTTTCGAAGCCTAATGCGACGACTTGTTCGTTATGTTCTGCCGATCACCATTTAAAAGATTGTTCTTTATTTTTAAATAAATCTCCTTATGAACGGTACAACGCTTGTAAGAGAATGTGCCTTTGTTTTAAATGTTTAGAAAATCATGATTCTCGTAGCTGTAGTGTCACCTTTCGTTGTGGTCATTGTAATTCTTCTCACCATAGCCTTTTACATTTTAAAAGCTCTGAAAGTGCTACTCACGGCGCTACTTCTGTTGCTGCAGCTCCGACTACTGCTTCCCCTGATATTCAGGTTAAGACTGGAACATTGAGCTCACATGCTGCATCATTAGGTAGTGTTGCCTAAAAAAACTCGAGCGTTTTGTTAGCTACTGCTATGGTAGAAATTATGGATGGTTGTGGATTGTATCAACCTGTTCGAGCTTTAAATGATGGGGGCAGCATGACCTCTTTTGTATCTCAGTCTCGGTTTCATCTATCTGGTAAGGTGGACTTATTGTTTAGAGCTGATATCTTTGCTCAGTTATTGTTGGAGGGTAAAGTTCAAACTCCTAGAGATATGCCTGATGCTCTTAATACCGTTTTTGTCTATGTCCTTATGGGTCCCTGTAGCTCGGTTCCTATGACATCTGTCACCTCGTTGTTTTGTCACGTGGATCAAATGGTTTCCTTGGAGGAGTCTGTAAAGCAGTTTTGGAGTTTAGAAACTGTTCCTGAAGTAGAATGTTCAGCTCCTGAAGATATTCTTTGTAAGAAAAATTTTGTAGAAAATGTTTGTCGAGACAGCTCTGGTCGTTACACCGTTGCTTTACCTTTCAGGGAATTATCTCCTGTTTTTCCAGGAATGTTTGAGTTAGCTGTAAATCGTTTTCTTTCCTTACAAAAAAGGCTTTTGAAAAATCCTAGTGTTTATCAGGAATATTGTACCTTTGTGAAAGATTATTTGGATTTGCATCATATGGAGCTTGTGTCAGAAATTTCTCGTCCATTATCTTGTTACTATATTCCTCACCATGCTGTATTAAAACCTGATAGTTTGACTACCAAGTTGCGAGTTGTATTTAATGCTTCTGCTCGAATTGGAAATCAGAATTCTCTAAATCAGTGCTTTTTTACTGGAAAGAAACGACAGCAAGATATTTTAACTATTTTATTGGGTTTCCGACTTCATAAGTATGTCTTATCCACGGATATTAAGCAGATGTATAGGCAGATACGAGTTGATAAATGTCATTGTGATTATCAGAAGATTGTTTTTAGATTCTCTCCTGATGAAGAGTTACAGGAATTTCGACTATTAACAGTAACTTATGGTGTATCGTCTGCTCCTTTTCTTGCTTTAAGGACTTTGAAGATGAAGGGAGAGAGTTTCCCCTTGCCTCTGAAGTTTTGCGTACGAGTACTTATGTTGACGATATAGTTTGTGGTGGTGATACCTTAGAAATTGCGCTAGATCTTCGGAACGGGTTGATATCCTTGTTATCCCGAGGTCAGTTTGAATTGCGTAAGTGGTCGAGCAATGATATGCGATTATTAGAAGGTTTACCGGACTCGCATATTGGTAAGAAACCTATTTCCTTTGATGGTAATAGTTGTTCGTCACCTCTAAAAATCCTTGGACTTGTATGGAATGCACAGTTGGATTGTTTTTCTTTTGAAGTGACAGCTCTGGACAAATCTTGTACTAAGAGAAGTATGTTGTCTGAATTGGCCAGAGTGTTTGATCCTGTAGGGTTTCTAGCTCCCATGACTTTGTTCACGAAGCACCTTATCCAACGTTTATGGTTGTCCGGAATAGATTGGGATAACTCTCCTCCAGACTCAATTTGTAAAGTTTGGAACCAGTATAAGGAACAACTGCTATCCTTGGCGCAGCTTGAAATACCTAGGTGTATGTTCGTGTCCAGGTATATTTGTTGTGAGGTACATGGGTTTTGTGACAGTAGTGAAAAGGGTTATGCCGCTGTTATTTATTTGCGTTTTGTTCTACCAGATGGTCAGGTTCGTGCCTTTTTTGTTTGCGCGAAGTCAAAAGTGGCTCCCATAAGAACTGTAAGCATTCCACGTTTGGAGCTGTCTGCTGCAGTTCTACTATCTAAACCCATGCAGTTTGTAGTCAGACTATTAGATCCTAAACTTAAAATCGAAAAATTGGTAGCTTGGTCCGATTCTCAGGTAGTTCTAAGTTGGATAAAATCCTCTCCTCATCGTTGGAAAACTTTTGTTTCCAACTTGGTTTCATATATCCAGGAACGCATTTCTCCTAATAGTTGGTTTTATGTTTCTTCTGCTCAGAATCCCGCTGATTTGGCTTCCAGAGGTGTTTTACCTGCTCTAATGTTGGAGCAATCTCATTGGTTTGCAGGTCCTGAGTTTTTGTATAACACAGATCCCATTCCAGACGCTTCCCGTTGCTTTTCTGAGTGTGCTGAAATTCTTGATGAGGAGCTTACGGTAACTTTGGCTTGTGTTAATGATGATAATTTTCTTGAGAATCTATTGAATGGCATTTCAGGTTTCTCGTTTATACGACGACTTATAGCTTGGATCTTGAGGTTTGCTTGGAACTCAAAATTTCCCAATAAGAGAGAAGGTCCCTTAAGTTCAAAGGAACTTTATGAGTCGTTGATGCTGCTCGTTAAATATACTCAACATAGATATTTTGAAAAGGAGTTTGAGGGAAATGTTTTTTCCAAACCTTTTCGAAAGTTGTGCTGCTTTATCGATGATCAAGGAGTATTACGGGTTGGCGGTCGTCTTCGACTGCCAAGTAACCGAGTGATTACCGGTATAAGTAATCCCCCATCTACAGGCCAACGGCTTCGGGCGGATGAGCTGGTAAATGGCAGGGCACTCTGTTGTCCTGAGACTGAGAAATCGGTCTCGAAGGCGGAGGAACCAAGACGGCATCAGTATGCAGAAGGCAACGGGAAATCACTGCATTAAATATGCAAATGGATTCCCTTGTAAAAAACCATCAATGGCAATGTTCAAAACGAAATATTCCGGAGTAAAATGTTCCCCAATCGGATCTCCGGGGGGAACAGTGGCGAACGAAGTCGTGAAACTTAAAAATAAAGTTATGAGAATAGCTACTTGGAATGCAAGAAGCTTGTATGCAGCCGGGAAATTAATAAACGTAACAACAGAAATGGAAAGACTACATGTGAAAATACTTGGTATCAGCGACGTACAGTGGAAAGGATCCGGCAAATGTCCAACTAGAAACGGCATGTTCTACTATTCAGGAACTGATGATACAAACCACCGTTATGGCGTCGGAATAATAGTCGAAAGGGAAGTCAACAAATCGGTACTAAGTTTTACTCCATATTCAGAACGAATCATAGCAATCCAACTAAAGTCGAACAAAGGAAAAATTAACATTATTCAAGTCTATGCACGGACAGCAGAGAAAGAGGATGAGGAAATAGAAGAATTCTACAAGCAACTAGAATACATTCTGGAATCGACCAAGAAAGAAGAGGTCACCGTAATCATGGGCGATTTCAACGCTAAAGTTGGTAAGGTGAAAACTGATGGATGCACTGGTGAATTTGGACCTGGACAACGAAACGACCGAGGTGAACGTCTCGTACAATTTTGCCAAGAAAAAGAATTTGTACTAATGAACACAATGTTCAGATTACCAAACCGTAGATTGTACACGTGGACATCACCAAGGGATAACGCAGTCAACATCGTCAGGAATCAAATCGATTATATACTAATCAGAAGCCGGTTTAAAAACTCCATCACGTCTACAAAAACCTATCCAGGCACTGATATAGAATCGGATCACAATCCGGTGGTGGCTGTAGTAAATATAAAATTCAAGAAACTACAGAAAAATGCAGCTAAACAAAAGATAGACGTTAAGCAACTGAAAGACGCAACTATACTGGAAAGGACAAGAGAACAGGTAAACAACAATCTTAAAAACCTCGCTGCAAAAAATAGGAACACAGGCAATGTAGAGGACAAATGGATGAAGATAGAAAAGGCCCTTATGACAGCTGGTGAAGGCTCCTTAGCTCCAAGCAAAATTAAGAAAAGGAATGGATGACAAACGAAATTTTGTACCTCATGGAGGAAAGGCGAAGAAATAAAACACAACAAGACAAAATACAAAGAAGTGAACCGTGAGATTAAGACAAAAATTAGAGAAGCCAAAGAGAAGTGGGTTCTGGAAAACTGCAAGGAAATAGAAGAATATGAAAGAAAATACGACAGCTCTAACATGCATAAAAAGATCAAGGAAATAACAGGTAAAAAAGTGACAACAGGGCCTGAAATCCTAAAAAGCGAGATATAATATGCTATAAGGAACACAAAAGGGGGTAAAGCTGCAGGACCAGATGAAATTCCTGTAGAATTGTTGAAACTTATAGACGACGACAAACTTGAAATAATGGTGAACCTCTTTAACACAATTTATAGAACAGGCATCATACCAAAGAAATGGCTCTCCTCTACTTTTGTCACAATCCCGAAGACGAATAACGCCAGAGAGTGTTCAGACCACAGAACTATAGGATTGATGAGCCACACACTAAAAGTATTTTTAAAAATAATTCACAAAAGATTTTTTAATAAATTAGAAGAGGACATAAGCGCCACACAGTTTGGATTCAGAAGTGGACTGGGAACACGGGAAGCTTTGTTTGGTCTGAGTGTGCTAATGCAAAGATGTTTGGATGTAAACCAAGACCTCTACGTAGGTTTCATAGATTTTGAGAAGGCCTTCGATAGAGTCAGACACCAAAAGCTGTATGAAATCCTAAGAAGCAAAAACATCGACAGTCGCGACATTAACATCATATCCAGGTTGTACTGGGGACAAACAGCAAAAATCAAGGTTGATAATGAGTTAACCGAAGAAATTGAGATTCGTCGAGGTGTGCGTCAGGGTTGTGTGCTTTCTCCACTACTATTCAATATATATAGCGAAACAATATGTCAGGAAGCGCTCCTAGAGCAAAACATTGGTATGAACATTAACGGAGAGTTAATTAACAATATACGATACGCTGATGACACGCTAATAGTAACAGATAACCTAGCAAATTTACAGTATTTGATGGAAAACATAAACACTCATACCAATAAGTATGGTCTAAAACTGAACATCAAAAAGACTAAATTAATGATTGTAACAAAGAAGCTATACACCTACGTGAATTTAACCATAAATAATCAGCCAGTTGAAAGAGTTACGTCCTACAAATATTTAGGGGTTTGCTTCATTGATACTAATGACCAGACAAGAGAAATCAAGAGGCGAATTGAGATAGCGAGACAATCGGTTGTCAAAATGAAAAAGTTCCTATGCAGCCGGGACATAAATATAAACTTAAGAACGAGAATGTTAAGGTGCTATGTTTTCTCCGTTCTGCTGTACGGCATGGAAGCTTGGACACTGAAAAATATAAACATCAAAAACATTGAGGCATTCGAGATGTGGTGTTACAGGAGAATGTGGAAAATAAAGAAAGAGTAACAAATCAAGATGTTTTGCTGAAGATGGGGAAGGAATGCGAAGTCATAAAAACCATACAAAGGAAAAAACTGGAGTATCTAGGCCACATAATGAGAGGAGAAAAGTACTCTCTGCTAAGACTCATAATCCAAGGAAAAATCTCGGGAAAAAGAAATGTGGGACGTAGGAGGATTTCCTGGTTGCGAAATTTAAGGGAGTGGTATGGGTGCAGTTCAATACAGTTGTTCAGAGCTGCAGCCAACAAAGTTAAGATTGCTGTGATGGTAGCCAACCTCCGATAGGAGACGGTACTGCAAGAAGAAGAAGTCGTCTTCGATATTTGCTTGTTTCCATTGATAAGAAATTCCCTTGCATCCTACCTCGAGAAAGTCGATTAACTTATTTGCTGATTGATTATTACCATAAACGATACTGTCATGCTGGGCCGCGTACAGTTAGTTTTTTGCTTGCCCAGTCGTTTTGGATTTTATCTCCTAAGCGAGCCATACGTTCGGTTTTGTCAAAATGTATGCAATTCTGGAGGCACAATCCTAGAAATTACCAACCTCCAATGGGTAACTTACCACTGGCAAATGCGTTGTCCCTACATGCTGAACAAACGCGGCTTTAGTTCCATGGCAACGCTCAATACAAACAAAACCTTGGCCGACGCTGTGAGATTTAATTGAATGAATTGATAATTTCTTCGCTTGTCATTAAACGGCATAAGATTTAGTCAGCATTTTAATCTACCCCAAACGAGCAGATACCTACACAGAATAGTAATACTAGGTCTGCTCACCGCGGCTGTTCCGACCCATTAAAAAGTCTACAGTCCACTAACCAACCCCTAAAAATAGAAAAGAACAGCCCATTTCATTGATTCTTCGAGTCCGGATTCCCTGTCCATTGGTCTTCCGAAGAGGATACCGAGTTAGTAGCACATCAGGTAAACTCAGAGCGAAGAATACAGGTCAGTTCCTCACATTGTATAACTTTAATTTGCATTAGCGTGAGATACACATTTCTTAAAGTCAGTGGATGACAGTCGGGATCCTGACATATATTTTAACTGAAAAATAATCGTCAAATTTCAATAAAACCATTTTTTGCCAATTCTGAGCTTATACTTAAGCTTCTCAAGCCTACTCAAAAACTCATTTTCCCCATCCTATCTATACACTTCTGAGATCCTATCTTACCAATCGATACTTCCAGGTTAGACATAATGAAGCAGTATCAAACATAACTCCAATTCTACCAGGAGTACCTTAGGGCAGTATATTGGGACCAACTTTATACTTACTCTACACAGCAGATATTCCCACAACAGCAAACAGCACAATTGCTACATACGCAGATGATACTGTTATAATGGCCTCTAGCTCGGTTCCAGTTGCAGCGCGCCAAAATTTACAACATCATTTAAATGGTTTAGAGAAATGGTTACAACTGTGGCGAGTTAAAGTAAATGGTAGCAAATCTGCACATATAACATTCACTTTATGCAGGGAAACTGTACCATCTGTGCATATAAACAATACCATCATACCCACAAGAAATGATGTTAAATACTTAGGAATACAATTACGTATTTTTTATGGGAAATAAGCCACAATTTTACTAAAAAATGAATTTATTAACGTTTCTAAGCCCAAATCGGGTTTCGTTGTCAAAATACAAAATACTATTAAAATAAAACAAACATGTTGTTGCTAAGTAAAAAAATTCTTCTAATAATTTATTTAATCTGACTCATTTATATTGGCAATTCAGACGTATATTATACATTTTAAAGTAGAATACTTTAAAATGATATCGCCAATATTTATGAGTTGCGTTCCTGGGACGACTTTACTAAAAGATAGTTCATTCGATTACATGAAATCAATCCCAACTCAAGAATATCCGTCGCAAAAAAATCATAGCATGTGATCTGTCTTTAAAAAGACAACCAAATGCAACGATGACAGTAAAATTCTCGCGTTAGAGATTCCATAGTAAATCACGAGGGAAAACCAGGAAAAAACCTCGTGATACTATGGGTATATATATACTCAACACGCATGGGATAATGAACATAGAGTTCAGTGGAGAGATTCAAGTATAGTCCTGAAAGAATCAGATAGTAAAAAGAGAAAAATCAAAGAAGCGGCTCTAATTATGCTAAATGAAACCAATTGTGTCGCAAATTCCTCGGTAGAATGCAGTAGGATGTGGTTACCCATACTGAAAGAGGAAGTCAATAGAAAGAAAATACCACGATTAGTAAGTCAATAACATATCGAGTTAGTACAAATTTTATATTTTAGTATTACTTATTGTATATCTATGTAATATTAATATTATTTATAATTTAAACATATTAAAGTCAGAATTTGGTATTAGTTTTTTGAAGGTAGATTAAATGTAAGACCAAATACTTACGATGTCGGGATAGTATCACGAGGTTTTTTCCTGGTTTTCCCTCGTGATTTACTATGGAATCTCTAACGCGAGAATTTTACTGTCATCGTTGCATTTGGTTGTCTTTTTAAAGACAGATCACATGCTATGATTTTTTTGCGACGGATATTCTTGAGTTGGGATTGATTTCATCTAATCGAATGAACTATCTTTTAGTAAAGTCGTCCCAGGAATGCAACTCATAAATATTGGCGATATCATTTTAAAGTCTTCTACTTTAAAATGTATAATATACGTCTGAATTGCCAATATAAATGAGTCAGATTAAATAAATTATTAGAAGAATTTCTTTACTTAGCAACAACATGTTTGTTTTATTTTAATAGTATTTCGTATTTTGACAACGAAACTCGATTTGGGCTTCGAAACGTTAATAAATTCATTTTTTAGTAAAATTGTGGCTTATTTCCCATAAAAAATACGTAATTATAAAAATGCCACAAGGAAATAGCTTCAGAACAACACTTAGGAATACATTTTGACAGCCGACTAAATTGGGGAAAGCACATCTGGAAAAAACGACTACAACTAGGAATAATATACAGGAAAATGTATTGGTTCATGAACAAAAACTCCAAATTAAGTCTATACAATAAATTATTATTGTATAAGTCTATCCTAAAGCCAGTTTGGACTTACGGTATTCAGATATGGGGTACAGCATCTAATTCCCATTTACTGAAACTTCAGCGTTTTCAATCAAAAGTCTTGAGACATATTACCAACGCACCGTGATATGTGCCTAATTATGTTGTACATCGAGACCTTCAGATCCAAAACATTAAAGACACCGTTGTCTCACTCAGTGGAACCTACAAAAATAGACTACTGAAGCATCTAAATACGCTTGCGCAAGACCTACTTAAGCGACCGAGGAGAGGAAGACTAAAACGCCGTGACCCATTAGACCTTTCTGTACCTGTAATTACTGAAACGTAGACTATATAATTTAATGTGTGTGTATTTTAACTATTGATGTTTTTTTATATGTTCGTAAAATATGTCTTTGTAAATTGTTATTTAGATCTCAGATATTTTTATCAGAAATGTATCGCAAAGGATTTTCATCACTGGATGGATTTCCACTATGTTAATGTGATAAACCTATTGCTTATTGTTTTTTTTTTTAATTGTAAAAACAGATTGCAGTAAATAAAGGATGTTTAAAAAAAACTGATAAGCTTAGAATAGCTGGAGAATATTTCGATAAGAAGGGAAACTGTATCAGATTTGATTTCCTGGGTGGACAATATAATAGATTTTGGATAGATTTCTGGTAAATCCGGATCTAAATTTTTTGTAAAGTTAGAAATGTGATTAGCTGTGGACCAGGTCTCATTTGGTTGAGATAAGAACGTGGGCCCATGCCACCATAATCAGAATTATGTAAATCAGTGGGAGTGGCTCCTCTGGATAAGATATCAGCGGGATTAGAATCGGAGCGTGTATGATACCAATTGTCAATGCTTGATAATTGTTGTATCTCTGATACACGGTTACAGATAAAGGTTTTTAAAATACGACGTTCAAGAGATAACCAATTTAAAACAATTGTGGAGTCGGTATAAAGGTAAGTTCTTTGAATATTGAAATCCAAAATATCAGTTATCTTTTTAGCAAGACGAGCAAGAACAAGAGCGCCACAAAGATTAAGTCGAGGTAAGGAAATCGCCTTTAAAGGAGCTACGCGTGATTTAGCGTAGAGTAAATTGCTGAGTATATAGATTTGTGGACTAACGGATCTTATGTAGATGCAAGCGCCATATGCGTTAATCGAACTATCTGAAAACCCATGAAGCTCAAAGTTTGAGGAATTTTTTGATACAACTTGTCTTGGAATATTATATGCATTTACAAGTGAAAGATTATTGATAAAATGTTTCCAAGTCTTATAAATCTCTGAGGGAACCGAATCGTCCCATGCAATCTTAAGGATCCATAATTTTTGCATTAAAATTTTTACTTGGATAAACGTGGGTCCAAGGAACCCCAGAGGATCTAAAATTGACGAAATGGTTGATAAGATCGTTTTTTTTGTTACTAGAGTTGAGGGAGGTTTTATTTTAGATTAGAAATTAAACGAATCGGCTTGAGAGTTCCACGGCCAAGAGCCTATTATTGGGTGAATCTGATATAATATATTCAGCGATAGAGTTTTCTAACTTTAGGTTGGGCAATATAGCGTCACTATTGGAGACAAATTTCCGTAAAACGAAACCAAATGAACCTTAAATGGAGGTTAGATTTTTACGAATTAAGATTAATTCCACCTCGGTGGAGGCACCAGTCACTAAATCGTCGACATAAGTATGGAGTTCTAATATGTTACTTTCAATTGGAAAATCGTCTTTTATCAAAATTGATATTTCTTTGAGACACCGTGTTGCTAGGTAGGATGAACATGCCATGCCGTAAGTTACGGTATTTAGCTGATAAGTGGAAAGTGTTTCCGTAGGAGTATTTCGCCATATTATACGTTGAAGATTACGTTGTTCAGGATCAATCAGTATTTGGCGATACATTTTCTCAATATCGCTTGTCAAAACCAAAATGTGTTATCTAAAACTTAATATTATAGAAAATAGATCGCTTTGTACAGTAGGTCCTATCTTGAGTACATTGTTCAAGGATAACCCTGCTGAGGTGGGAGATGATGCGTCAAATACGATACGAGTTTTGGTAGTTAAACTTTCTTGCTTCTCGACAGCATGATGTGGTAAATATTAAGATATTATCAAACTCGATTTGTCCGTCTGTAGACCAATGGGAGACATATGTCCCAAAGTGATGTATTCTGACATAAAATCGTTATATGCTTTATTTAGCAAAAGGTTTCGTTGAAGTTTTCTTTCGATTGACACAAATCGTTTTACAGCGGAATTATAAGATTCACCAAGTTGAGTAATTTGAGGTTTAGTAGGCAGGCTCACTTGAAAACGACCCGTGTTGTCACGTATTGTGGTAGATTTGAAGTAAGTTTCACACTCTTCCTCTTCCTGAGTATACCTAAAAGAAGACAAGTTATAGTTTTCTTCTATTTTCCAGAAGTTTTCAATGCTAGATTGGAGCTGGTCATTAGAAGATGTTAATAAGCAAGAGTCAATAGTTGTGTTCAAAGAACAAGCACTCGGAGGGACGGGACCGCTAACAATCCATCCTAATTTGGTTTGTTGCAAAATTGGTTGATTTTTATTACCCCCGATTTGACCTGAGCTTAAGATATTAAAAAACAATCCTGTTCCTATGAGAATATGTACTTCAGAGGGGTCATAAAAATTGGGATCAGCAAGAACAATATTGTCAGGTATATTTAAATGAGTAGTGTTGATATAATGTTGAGGCGTAAAATGGGTAATGCGATCGATAACAAGAGCAGGCATTTTAAATGTATAATCACCGTTTAAAGATTTTACTTCTAAATTTACTCTTTTGGTTAAGGAAGTAGTTGATAAATTAATGCCCGAGATTGGCAAGTCAACATGTTCGGAAGTAAGATTTAATTTTTCAAAGAGTTCCTGCGTTATAAAGTTGGATTGACTACCCCTATCTAGAACTGCTCTGGTTAGTATAGGTTGGCGATTTTTGTTAAGTGTTTTCACAACGGCGGTTGATAACAGTATAAACGAATCAGGGCTTTGATTGGTTGAATGCAAGTTACAAGAGGATTGGGAAGATGTGGAATTATTTGGTTGGATAATTGCATTTGGCGAGGTGGATGCAGAACCATTAAAGTTGTGGGTTGGCGAGGTTTCACTCGTGTTACTGATGACTTTATTTCTATGCAATAGGCTGTGATGTTTACCCTTTTACAAAGGTGGGTAGATTTGCATTCACTAGATGTATGACCAGATCGTAAACAGTTGGTACATAAAAAAGCTTTTTTGGCCTCAGAAAATCGATCAGGTATAGATATGCTATGAAACTTGGTGTAAGAATAAATGAAATGATTATCGGCACATAGAGGTCATTTATTTTTGTTGTGAGTTAAAAGTGAATGGCTATTCGATTTAAATGACTGCTTAGGAATTTGATCGTATCTTTTATCATATCCCCTTGAGTTTAGCTTATATTCAATAGACTCCAAAAATTTACATCTATCACTTAAAAATTCAGTGAATTGGCTAATAGTAGATGATTGAATATTTTTGGTAACCTTTTCCCATTCTTTACGAGTTTCTAACGGTTAAATCTAGCTTTGAGGTTAAAAGGTAAATCAAAATAGCATTCCATTCGGAGACGTTTTCTCCTAGGTTCTCTAATGATTTGTAGTGATTTATGAACGTGTCTGCAAATTTTCTTAGAGCGTGGGATGATTCATTCTTAACAAGACTTAATTCAACAATGGCCTTGATATGAGCATGAGTAATGGCTTTCTTGTTCTCGTAGCGCTCAGTTAGTAATTGCCATGCGACATCGTAGTTTGCTGCAGTTGCAGAAAGGGACTTTATGATTTGAGCTGCTTAGCCTTTTAACCTGCCTTTAAGATAATAGAATTTCTCAATGTTTTGAATATTAGAATTTTTATCGATTAATGCTTCAAAGGTTTGTTTATAGGTTACCCAAGTTTCATAGCTTCCTTGAAATTCAGGTAAAGGAATTGGGGGTAAATAGGTATTTACATGATGATTAGGAGCAGTGATTGAAAAAGACTGTGCTAATGGTGGAGCTGGGGGTTCAAGATTGAATTTAGCTTTGGCCATAGAGGCATAATATCTGGTTTCGAATTCATTTCTTTCACCTTCTTGAAGATTAATTTCAGGAAGATCATTTTTTAAACAAAGCTGTTCAATATCACCTTGTATTTTTTCAAATTCTAGAGGAAGATTTTTTACAGCATCTAAACGAGTTTGTAAGTCAATTCGACTGGTGCATGGTAACGGAGTAACGCATTTTTTTTACAAAGTTAACAAATCTGGTTAAGAAGGCTTTAATTATACCACGACGAGCTACTAAATATTTAAGCTTATCTTTAACGTCTTCTTCTGCCATGGTTCGACTAATTTAAAAACGTTAAACACTAAGCGTTAAGTCGTAATATACAGTGAGCACGTAAAGGTTGGAATAAATTCATTTTCTCGAAAATGGACAATTTTGGAAAAAAATCCCAAAACAGGTCAATTTTTATTTTTAAATTACGACTTATTGGCATTTATATCATACTAGTGACGTCACCCATCTGGGCGTGATGACGTTATCGATGATTTTTTAAATAAGAATAGGGGTCGTGTGATAGCTCATTTGAAAGGTAATTCAATTCTCTATTCAGTAATATAAATATTAACATAATTATTTATACAGGGTGCCCAAAAAATTTTTCTGAATTAAATTTATTGGCATAAAAAGAAGAATGTGTGTAATTTATTTAATTCAAAATACATTTTACTGCTATCAGAAAACAGTAAAAAATGTTTATTTGGCAAATAAATATTGTTTTTTGCTTAAATTCAATATTAAAGCCGCCACCCACCAGCCTCGTGACAGTTTGAACATCTAATTTAAACGAAAAGCAATGATTATTTTTCAAATAAACATTTTTTTCAGTTTTCCGAGAGCAGTAAAATGTATTTTGAATTAAATAAATTACATACATTCTTCTTTTTATGTCAATAAATTTAATGCAAAAATTTTTTTTTGACACCCTTTATAAATAATTATGTTAATGTATATATTACTGAATAGAGGATTGAATTACCTTTCAAATGAGCTATCACACGACCCCTATTCTCATTTAAAAAAATCATCGATGACGTCATCACGCCCACATGGGTGACGTCACTAGTATGATGTATATGCCAAAAAGTCGTAATTTAAAAATAAAAATTGACCTGTTTCGGGGTTTTTTTCCAAAATTATCCATTCTCGAGAAAATGAATTTATTCCAACCTTTACGTGCTCACTGTATAAATTGATGACCCTGTTTATACAAATCAGGTACGCCTATGGCAATTAAATTTTGATTCAATATTACAATTTTATTAAAATGGTTTGGATACGCCTATGGAAAGGCAAAATTAAAATTAAAATATTTTAATTAACCTTAAAAAGTTTGGTTGCGCCTATGGTCAGGGAAATAAATTAGAATATTTTAATTAACTTTAAAGGAATTTGGTAGCGCCAATGGTGAGGCAAAATAAAATTGAAATATTTTAAAAAGACTAAGTTTTCACTGTAATGGCATATAAAACAACATAATGCTATTCTACACCCCACCAGAATGAAAACAATGGGAACCTTCTCTGGTTACACCTCCGAGGCTTCTACAATTTGCAAGCCATACGGATGCTGAGACTAAGGAAGATGAGGGAATTCTACAATTTGCAATTCACGTCCCATCTGCTCAGCGCGGTAAAGTTCCAACGAGAATGGTTCCCTTCATACTCCACACAGAGTAAATGTAAATCAAAAATGAATAACCATTTTCAATTTCGTTGCAAAACGAAAACACAGCCGAACCATATTCCAGTCCAATCAGAGAGTGCTGCAAGCACCCCTACCGGTTCCGAAACTTATTAGTCTCTCATGAGGAGGCACATATGCTGCTCTCCCCGATCCAACCAAAACAAACCCCAGCGTGCAGTCCCGGATTGCAACGAACGAAATGGCATAGATGCCCTAGCGGCAACTGCTAGCAAAAAGACTAAGTTTTCACTCTAATTGCATATAAAACAACATAATGCTATTCTACACCCCACCAGAACGAAAACAATGGAAACCTTCTCTGGTTACACCTCCGAGGCTTCTACAATTTGCAAGCCATACGGATGCTGAGACTAAGGCAGATGAGAAAGATTATCAATAATCTTTCACTTGTAAATGCATATAATATTCCAAGACAAGTTGTATCAAAAAATTCCTCAAACTTTGAGCTTCATGGGTTTTCAGATAGTTCGATTAACGCATATGGCGCTTGCATCTACATAAGATCCGTTAGTCCACAAATCTATATACTCAGCAATTTACTCTACGCTAAATCACGCGTAGCTCCTTTAAAGGCGATTTCCTTACCTCGACTTAATCTTTGTGGCGCTCTTGTTCTTGCTCGTCTTGCTAAAAAGATAACTGATATTTTGGATTTCAATATTCAAAGAACTTACCTTTATACCGACTCCACAATTGTTTTAAATTGGTTATCTCTTGAACCTCGTATTTTAAAAACCTTTATCTGTAACCGTGTATCAGAGATACAACAATTATCAAGCATTGACAATTGGTATCATACACGCTTCGATTCTAATCCCGCTGATATCTTATCCAGAGGAGCCACTCCCACTGATTTACATAATTCTGAATTATGGTGGCGTGGGCCCACGTTCTTATCTCAACCAAATGAGACCTGGTCCACAGCTAATCACATTTCTAACTTTACAAAAAATTTAGATCCGGATTTACCAGAAATCTATCCAAAATCTATTATATTGTCCACCCAGGAAATCAAATCTGATACAGTTTCCCTTCTTATCGAAAGATTCTCCAGCTATTCTAAGCTGATCAATGTAACCGCATATTGTCTAAGATTTATATCAAACCTCAAGGTTGCCAAAGAGTCTAGAATGTTTGGTGACCTGACCGATCATGAAATCGAAAAGGGAAAAATACTTCTTATAAAACACATTCAATCTCGCAATTTTCTTGAGGATATTCAAAGCCTAAAAAAGCAAGGTCAAGTGATGCCTTCCAGTAAACTTAGCTCCTTGCATGTTTTTATCGACAATCATTATATTATAAGAGTTGGTGGAAGATTGCGAAATGCCGATCTACAATACTCTTCCAAACACCCTATTTTACTTCCTGACAAAACCCATTTTACTGAACTCATTATTTCGCAAGAGCATAAACGAAATCTTCATTCAGGAGCTCATGCAACGCTATCATTTGTTCGTCAAAACTTTTGGCCACTGAATGGAAGAAATGCCGTTCGAAAGGTTTTACATAAATGCATTCCTTGCTTTAAATCCAGCCCTGAAACTATCAAAAACCTAATGGGAGATTTACCCTCTTCTCGCATCACTATACATCACTCTCATCCCTTCACCCGCTCTGGCGTAGACTATGCTGGACCCTTTCTCTTGAGAGAATCAAAATTTCGTAATCGTCGCTTGAGTAAAGCATATATTTGTGTGTTTGTGTGCATGGCTACAAAAGCGGTGTACATCGAGCTAGCTAGTGAATTAACCTCTGAGTGTTTCATTAGTGTTCTAAGGCGTTTTACTTTGACGCGGTTTGTGCACCGATATTTATTCTGATAACGGTAGTAATTTTGTTGGAGCTAACAACGAGCTACTAAAGATTCATGACATTTTAACAAATTCCAATATTAAGAACTTCTCTCATGATGATGATGATGGTGATGTTTGGCATGGAAACTAGTCCATTTGCCACAGATTTTTGCATATTAATATAATCTTATTATAAGTTATTAATTATGGTATATTTACGAACTGAAACTTGACTGTTACACATCTAAATTATATATCCGGAAGCGTAAAGATGATTGCATACGAGTTCAAATATTGATTTCTGATTGAGTGACAGCAGATGTGTTATGTTTGCTGGAAGTTGCACCAAAACTTCTCTCAAGAAAACAAAATTAATTGGCACTTGATTTCCCCAAAATCTCCTCATTTTGGCGGTATATGGGAAAGTGCTTAAAGTCTAGAATCTTAACTGATACTAATCCATTGTCTTACGAGGAATTGTATACCTTGTTGGTGCAAATTGAAGGAGTACTGAACTCCTGGCCTCTGCTTCCTCGGAGCAATGATCCTAACGATATGGAAGCCTTGACTCCCGGACATTTTTTAATTGGGCATTCCATAAACATGGTATCGGAGCTAAAGTTAGAAGGATCCATAAATCGATTATCCCGCTACCAGCACTTGCAGCTCATGCTCCAGCACTTCTGGTCTAGATGGAAAACAGAATACCTACATACCCTACAGGAACGCTACAAATGGCGCTTTGAGAAAGACACACCCAATCTGCTAGGCAACATGGTTCTTCTAAAAGAGCAGCATTCTCCTGTATATCAATGGACTCCCTAAGTGTAGGTACCCCCTATAAACGGGCTAGGCCTGATGAATGGGAAGTATGAAAGAATGTGAAACGACCTTGCTAGATCAGTTCCTGTCACCACTTGGTTCTCTGGGGTATCTGGGAATCTCTCCTAGGTAGTCTAGACACTAGAAGTGGACGAACTGCTTCAGCGACCAAGAAGCAGCCTACCCCAAACCTACCCAAGCTAAGGTGGATGGTAATCGTGCTGATGGCTGGATGGCCACAGGGTGTATGTGATCGTGAACGATCCCCTTGGGGTACCAGGCGAAAACCATTGCATATAGCCTTCCTCTGGTAATGCGGGGCTCTTCCAGGGGTGACCAACCATTCCCTAGCTACTCGTGGGAACATCATGGACTCAAATAACAAACTAACAATAACAAACAAAAAACCAAAACCAAATCCCGAGGCTGAACCAAAACGTTCACCTCAGCTAGAGGCCGCGGTTGAGGACGGACAGCAATGTTCACCTCAAGCAGAGGCCCAAGCAGAGGCCGGACAAGGATCACCTCGGGAAAATCGACAAAAGCGCCACAAACTTAGTGGCGCCGAGCTAAAAAGAAGGAGGAAGGCCAGAGAGGCGGCGGGGAAGGCACCTACGGGAGCCACCCATCCCTCTCCAGCCCCTCCAAAAACAAAGGTGAGGGTGCCCGCGTCGGAAGTTGTCAACATTTCCACCTCCAAAAGAGGACAGGAACCGACAGCCCCCGGTGTAAAGCGCCTTCACCCAAGCACTTCCACGGAGGGCACGCCGCAGAAGCACAAGAAGGTACGCAGCGGTGGAAACACCACTGCCCCTTCCCAAAGCTTCGCGGAAGCCGCCGTAACACACCTTAGGGTAGCTATCATAGATAAGGTAAACCCGTACGGCAAGGTTTCTGCCGACCGGGAAAACCTTATCAAACGCAGCCTGATGGAGGAATTGGACAAAACAATCTTGTCCACCTCCAACAGCCAAGCAAAAGCGCCCACGTTTAAGTCGTGGACCTACTCTGGTGAGATCATCAGAGTGGCCTGCGATGACGACGAGGCGCTTGCTTGGCTAAAAAAGGCTATAGATGACCTCAAACCGTGGGAGGACGCATCACTGGCTGTTGTCAGTCAGGATAAGCTGCCGAAGCTTACTAAAGCCTCTCTATGGATCTCGGAGGATGTTACTAACAGCTCCGATGACACAGAAAGAGTGCTGCGGAGGCTAACGGCGCAAAATCCAGACATGTCAGTTGCGAGATGGTGCACCTTCCACCATGAGGCCACAACCGATCCAAACGGACACCTGTTCGTCTTTGGAATCGGAGACGAGGACATGGCTGTCCTTAAGAAAAGGGCAATGAGGCTGAGCTACGCGTTCACCTCATTCACTCTAAAAGCAAGCAAACAAAAAATGGAGGGCACCTCCTCGGAACCAGGGACCTCAGATACTCGGCAACCGGATACGGTCACTGAGACTGAAACACCCGTGGTTCCACAGCAGGACGACGACCATCAGATGGTGGTCGACGAACCCTGCAGAGGAAGCACCGAAACGACTAAGGCTGCCGCCTCCTCAAGTGAGGAGAAAATGGACGCCTAAAAAGAACCAATACGACACCTTCGCCATGGGCAAAGACGTCGGGAAAAAAGTAACGATTATTCAATGCAACCTCCAGCACAAAAAGGTGGCAACCGCGACACTCTGCCGCCACCTGGATGTAAAGGAGGATGCAATAGCATTAATCCAAGAACCTTGGATAATTAAGACCAAAATAACTGGTTCTGGCAGTCTAAATGGTCAAATCTTCAGCTTACCAAGCAACCAACAACCACCGAGAACAGCAATATATGTTCCCAGGAAAATCAAAGCCTCCCCCCTGGTGCAGTTTTGCACCTCAGACGTAACTGCTGTTAAAGTAAAATGCCCATGGGGAAAAGGCAAAAACAGAGAGTTGATACTAGCATCGGTCTACCTACCCTCAGATGCAGCCACCCTACCACCAACAAAAGAGATGGAAGATCTGGTAGACCATTGTCTCGGCCAGAAGGTAGAACTTATTATCGGCTGCGATTCGAATTCTCACCATCTAGGCTGGGGCAGCAAAGATAACAACTCTCGAGGTAAGTCTCTTTATGACTATATTATTAGTAAAGATTTGTATATCTTAAATAGAGGCACGGAACCTACATTTATTAATGTTCGAAGCCAAACAGTTATAGATATCACGCTAGCAACAGCAGAAATATCTAATAAAATTCAGAACTGGCAGGTCTAAGAGGACATCTCTATGTCTGATCACCGCTGGTTGACCTATATTATTAGTCTGGAGAAAAGCCTTATCAAATCTCGCGACCCTAGGAGGACGGATGTAGAACTCTACAACCGCCTCTTAGAAGATGCTCTGCGGAATGAAAAGGCTTTAACTCCAGGAACTAATACAGAATTGGAAAGGTACACGGTATCTATCCAAAATAAAATAAGCTACGCTTATAAAGAATTCTGTCCGATAAGGATGGTCCAGGAAAGTCGCAAAACCAACTCTTGGTGGTGCACTGAACTGGAACACCTTAGAAAGACAGCAAGAACTTCTTTTAATAAAGCAAAACGCACCAAACTCAAAGAGGATTGGGATATTTATCAATCAAACCTCAGAGAGTTTAAGAAAGTCTGCAGACAAAAACAAAGAGCTGCTTGGAGAGCCTACTGTGAGGAAATCGAAGATTCTCCGCAAGCTTCCAGGCTACAAAAAGCGCTCTCAAAAGATCCACATCGGAATATCAGCATACTAACAAAGGAAGATGGAAGCAAAACTTCCAACCTTTGCGAAAGTGCTGAGGTCCTGATGAAAACACACTTCCCCGGCTCTAGCATTTCAAAAGCACCGAACTGGACGGAAGAAATAATCATACCCACACCAAATGACTGGCATCTTGCCAGAACATTAATTAGTGAGGAAAAGATAAGATGGGCCATATCGTGCTTCGCCCCTTTTAAGTCACCAGGGCCTGACGGCATATATCCAGCCCTACTACGGTGGGGACTGGATATCCTTTTGCCGCAACTTGTGGGAATGTTCAGAGTCTCCTTGGCTCTGAAATATATTCCTAGAGAGTGGATAGAGGTACGTGTAGTCTTCATACCAAAATAAGGTAGGATGGATTACACCCTACCGAAGGCTTTCCGACCAATTAGCCTGACATCTTTTCTCTTGAAAACGATGGAAAGGCTATGCGAGAGGTACGTAAGAGATGATGTTCTGGTTCATAATCCACTTCATCCAAATCAACATGCATATACTTCGGGAAGATCTACCGATTCTGCACTTCATCAAGTAGTGGGAAGAATTGAAAGATCGCTGGATAATAAAGAATCCACCCTAGGTATATTCATAGACATTGAGGGAGCGTTTGATAAAACATCTTTCCCAACCATCACCCAACAGCTCAATGTCAGGAATTTCTCCCTGGCCGTGAGCGAATGGATATTCAGTATGCTGTCAAATAGAGCAATAAGCATAAATGTAGAAGACGTTTTGGTTAGAGGGATGGTTACGAGGGGATGTCCACAAGGGGGGTGCTATCATCACTCCTCTGGAACATAGTGTTGGATACCCTGCTTGACCAACTCAGCAAGAACGGTTTCTACACAATAACCTATGCAGACGATATAACCGTCTTGCAAAGTGGTAAGTTTGAGAACACACTATGCGAGAGATTACAAGTTGCTCTCAGACTAATAGAAACATGGTGTAAGGAACACTCACTGTCTATAAATCCAAAGAAGACAGAGAGGTCCTCTTCACCAGAAAAATAAGGATCACGGGCTTAATACCCCCTAGGATTCTAAACTGCAGTCTGAACTTCTCTGAAGAGGTGAAATACCTTGGTATTACCCTTGAAAGGAAGTTAACATGGAACTCTCACTTAGATAGTAGAGCTACAAGAGCATATATTGCCTATGAACAGTGTCGGCGAACGGTCGGACGCACTTAAGGCCTTTCGCCCAGGGTCTACACTCCTGTCATTAGGCCAATGCTAACTTACGGAGCCATTGCTTGGGTACCAAAAGTGCTACAGGCAACAGCGATCAACAAACTAAACCATATTCAACGGATGGCTTGCCTAAATATAACAGGTGCCATGAAAACAACACCAACTGCTGCAATGGAGTTGCTCATTGGCATTACCCCTTTAGACATATATGTCAGAGAGGTGGCGCTGATGACGATGATGAGATTACGCTCAGCGGGTGCAAACCTTGATGTAGGCATGGGGCAATTGAGATGTCGTTTCTGGCGGGGTGAGCTGGAGGCACTGCCCCAGCTACATGCGGGCCATGGATGCGACTCAATTAAACCTTCGTTTGTCTTCGACAAACCCTACAAAATCGAAACAAGACAACATAGGGATTCGAACGTGGCAAATGCATATTGCATCTACACCGATGGCTCCAAAACGGAAGAAGGCTCAGGATGTGGAATATACTCCAGATCATTGAACCTTAGTATAAAATGGGGTATGGGAAAAAATGCCAGCGTAGTTCAGACTGAACTGGCTGGTATCTCCATAGCCGCAAAAGAGATAATCGGGAAAGGTATAGCTGGCAAAACTGTAATAATCTGCACAGACAGCAGACAAGCGCTACTAACCCTGAACAGACCACGTGTCATATCAGGGCTAGTAATGGAGTGTCATGAATCACTAGCCCAAGCTTCGGATGGTAACAACATCATCCTGAGGTGGGTTAAAGGACACAACGGAAATAAAGGCAACCGCATTGCTGACCAGCTAGCTAGAAGGGCAGCAGGCCTAAGACTCTTAGGACCTTGTGATCTTTTTGGCTTGTCAACTGCAACAATCGCGGAAACTGTCAAATGTCACTCCCACACACAAACCGTAAAAAGATGGGAAGAAGGGCCAGGATGTAGACTTGCCAAGGTAACACTAAGGAACCTTGGGAAGTCAGCATCAGAAAAGTACTTGAGAATGACCAGGAAAAACCTACGCTTGACAGTTGGTTTTTTAACTGGCCATTGTCAACTAAGAAAACACATCCACACACTGGGGCTAGTAGACACATCTCTATGCAGGAGGTGTGAACGAGATGACGAAACTGTCGAGCATGTCCTATGTGAATGTCCCGAGTTATCGTCAATACGAGAGTATGCGTTCGGCGAGCCTTGGCCTACACCTGCCGATATAGGGGAATTGTCACCAGGTGATTTGTCCACCTTCCTGGAAACGGCAGGATGGATAATGAACTAAGGATGACAACCCCCTGGGAGGATGTACAATGGGTCAATTGTGGCCTAAGTGCTGTGGGACTTGACTCACACTCCCTACTCTACAGACAGATCAATGGACTCGAGGCCGTATTTGTGAACTTCATCCTGGCAAGGACGGTGTTGTGCGCGTTGTAAGTGTATTAACTTTAAATGGAATAGTTAAACGCAGTGTAACGAAAGTTTGTCCTCTACCCATCGAGATGGACACTGAAACGATCTAATAACGAAGTAATATCAAACGAACTTTTTTATTCATTTTATTCATTGTTTTGTTTCCTTGTAAACGTACCTTGTTTTTATGCTTATAACCAATTTTGTTCTATTTATTTATTTATAGTTGATATGCATAGCCTCAGCCAAGACTTTGTCAAATCTATTATTTTAATAACTTAATTTATTTAAATAATCCTAGATTATTTCAAGGGCGGCGGTATGGTTAATGAGTTGTCCCTACATGCTGAGCGAACGTGGCTTTAGTCCCATGGCAACGCTCAGGCCGACGCTGTGAGAATTAATTGAATGAATTGATAATTTCTTCGCTTGTCATTAAACGGCATAAGATTTAGCCAGCATTTTAATCTACCCCAAACGAGCAGATACCTACACAGAATAGTGATACTAGGTCTGCTCACAAAAAGTCTACAGTCCACTAACCAACCCCTAAAAATAGAAAAGAACAGCCCATTTCAACCACTGGTTAGAATTTCCCAGGTTAAACCCTTCCTGAATTCAGGTATGGATTTTGCTGGACCGTTTTATGTTGTGATGAGTCGCTATCGAGGAGCTAAATCTTGTAAGGTGTATCTTTGCCTCTTTGTTTGCATGGCCACCAGCTCTTCATTTAGAGTTAGCTTCTAATGTACTTTATCTAATGAGACTTTTCTCTCTGCTTTGCAGCGTCTCCTAGCTCGTCGTGGTAGGGTTGATAATTTATATTCTGATCGTGGCAGTAATTTTGTTGGCGCTGCTAAATACCTTAACCTCATGAAAAATGCTGCTTCAACTGAAAATTTGGCGGATTATGGGACGCAGGAATAAAAGTAAAGACGCACCTAGCTCGCGTTATAGGTGATCAGATCTTGTCATATGAGGAACTAAACACGGTTGTAATTCAGATTGAACCGTATCTTAATTCTAGGCCCTTGACCCCTATGAGTTCCGATCCTAACGATTTGTCAGTTCTAATGCCGGGTCATTTTTTAAACCTAGAACCTCTTTCGACTGTGTTTGAACCTCTTGATGGAGCGTATATTCCTGCATCTCATTTGATGAGATGGAAGTTAATAAGTCAAATGCATAAAACTTTTTGGGAGCGCTGGAGCAAAGCATATTTGCATACTTTGCATCAGCGCAGTAAATGGACTTCATCCGATCGTTTAAAACCCATCGAACTAGGAACGATGGTTCATATAAAGGATGATAATATCCCTCCCTCGCAATGGCGTTTGGGACGAATATCCCAAGTATTTCCGGGACAGGATGGAATTATAAGAGTTGCGGATGTTAAGACCACAAAGGGAATTCTTCGACGCCCCCTGGTCAAGCTGTGTCCGCTGCCTATCTAAATAATTCCTTAGTTTTTTTTTGTTGATTTCTTTGATCTTATTATTAGTATTATATTAATTAATTTTTGTTTTTTTTGGGATTTATTCCAAAGTGCCATGATTTAATATAATTTTTATTTGTAAGTTTGTATTAATTTAAAAATGCACCATTTACAGTTGCATTTTGGAGGGGGAGAATGTTGGATTTTTATTATTTTTAAATTATTTACACGAGGAAGGCAACCAGTCCAACACTATTTTGTATTCATTGTTGCTTTTCTATCGCGATATGAAAGAGGTTTGCTTAATAGTGCAAAAACCAGCCTTGTAGTTTTTTGAAAAAGGTGATAGAAGTGAGTTGCTACTCAACCACGGCTAAGCGAGTTTGCCGGCGTTAACAGCCTAGATTGTAAGGCTTTTCGTATATAGACTTATACGCAGTGTGGGCGATAAATGCAGTCGAGGGCCCTCTGATAAGATGAAGGATTGAATCGGTAGGTAGACCTCTTTGCGACTCGTTTATCTATTATTTTATTCCTTTTACTTTTTTGCTCAAGTTTAAGTATTTTATTGACCCGGTGTCAAAGCGCCTTTATAAAAACGTAGAACCAGCCCCTATTGTATGATCTGAACATCAAAGATCGCACATTAATAGTTTTAGATTTATTCGCTATCGAAAGTGTTAGTTTTATATCGAAAAATCAATATCTTTAATAAGTTTTCTGCTAATAACTCCAAAACTCCAAAAGTTTTCGTTTTATCAAAATAATTTTACTTAACAAAAATGTACCTTTTGAAAAAATAAACAAAACCGTTTTTTTAAATTTTCTTTAAGGCCAATAGTAATCGAGTTATACTTTATTATATGTTAGCTCTTCTTCATCAAATGCTAAATATTGTAGCTTCAAAGTCAAAAGACGGGAAAACTATGTATTTTTCGAGGATAACTTGTTGAAACTAATTTAAAGTATTTAAAAATATCTATCTCCAGAAATAATAAAAAAAAGTATCTAGCTCAAAAATTAAGTGACTTATAATAAAAAGAATGTCAGTCCCTATTTTTTTTAGCGAAAAAGTGATCGGAAGCAAACCTCTTGTTTCGAACAAGATAACTTTTACTTTAGATTGACTTCTTTATCTTGTTCTACTCCTTAATTTGCCAGGTTTCGAAGTAAAAGCCAATCAAATTAGGTTAGCTGCAACTAATTAATGGAAACTCAGTTAAATTTCGTTCTTTTTACCAATTTTTTAACGTTTTATTACTTTTTCTACTGACACTGACAAAACTCAATTTTTTTTTATAATAGGAGAGACTTAAAATACTAACTTTGTTTACAAATTAGATAGCGACTGAAAAACTACCTAACTTGACATCTGCACTAACTAATTTTCTAATTGTTATTAGTCCAAAGAAATGGTTTAAACTATTTAAATTTTATTAATATTATTTTTCATTCATTTTCAATCTTCTTGATTGATTTCCATCCAAACTAGGGGAAACTTGTCTTAATCTGGAACTCTATCGCACTTTCTTAGTCTTCCTTCCACGACCATGACTCCGTTTTCATTCAAAAATAGAATGAATTGATAAAGCTTACTTTTAGTGGAGACGGTTCCTTTCTGGAGCAACTGTTTTATTTCTTCAGCAAAACAATCCAGTTGAACTTGTTTCACCCAAAGTAGCTGAGCTCGTTTCACATCAGCAAGTCTCATATTATCTTTTCCAAGCTTTTCAATCTTAAATCGAAAAGATCTGATGAAGCTTGCTGTTTTCATAGTCAGTTTAGTCCACGTTGAATATATCTTGACATCCGGAACAGACATTTTCCGTAACGGCTCCCTCTCGTGAATGAAGTTGATTATTGCCCGTTTCTCAAGTAGACTATCATCAGCTGTTGGTAATGTCGAAATCCTTGGCCATTTATTTTCCTCCAATTTTAGAAAACTGCTTCCATTGAGCCAACGACAAGAAGTTGACATCTTTGTTGAGCCTCTTAAGCATGTGGCATCATCGGCAACATTTTCCTCCGTGTTGATCCAATTCCACTGATCCAACGTAGAGTAGTACAGAATAAGGTTTACTCTATTGGTTACATATTGGCTGAATCCTCCCGTTCGTGAAGTCAACCAACACATTACAGTTCTTGAATCAATCCATAGAAAAGAGCTTGCAAAGTTAAGTTCTTGTCCAAAAGCTTTTTCCACATACGCCTTCAACTTGGCTCCTTCAACAGCAGCATCGAGTTCCAATCTTGGTATTGACATTCCTTTTGCTCTTGCTACTTTTCCTTTTCCTGCGATGATTGAAACACTTAAGCTCCCTCTCGCATGAACTCTTACGTAAGCCACCCACAACTGCAAACGCTTCTTCGCTAGCATCACAAGAGCAACAGATGTGAAGTTGGAGTTCTCGATTACAATTCATTTCACGATACAAAACCGTCTGGGCTGGTCGATCTTCTTTTCTCAGTGGAACTTGGTGAAACATCTGCTTGATGTCTTCAGAAATAGCAAATCGATGTCTTTGGAATCTTATCAGAACAGCAGCAAGTTGTTGTAGCAGATCGGGTCCAGTGTAAACGAAATCATTAAATGACTTTCCTTTACTTCTTGCAGCTGCATTAAATACAAGTCTTGACTTTTTACTCGGGTAAAAGGCAAGGAAATGAGGCCGGTACCATCGCTTGTCTTCTATTTCGTTAGGGTATACTTTAACCTTTTGGAGAAATCCAGCTGAGATATATTCTTCGAAATTATTTATGTATAACTTAGCAAAAGCTAGATCCTTATCGGCTTTGCTTTCCATGGTTAACAGTCTCTTTCTTGCCATTTCTTCAGACGAAAGTAAAGGTAGAACATCATTTTTCCACAGTAAATCTGTTTCCCAACGCCCTTCTTTCTTAATCGTCGTTCCTTCCAAAATATTCAAAACTTGCACGTCTTCTTTTGACATTGGTATCACAGATTTGAATGTTGTGCAATCTTCGACTGCAATGAAGTTATTCATGTTTTCAGAGAGATCCTCGCTAATTTTCTTGCAAGTGAAGATAGAGAAATTTCCTTGTTTTCTTGCAGTTAACATTTCATCATTTCCAGCAAGAGTCCATCCTATCTTGGTTTTCACAGCAATTGGTAGATCAGGAGATAGATCAACAAGGAGATATTATCATTTCCGATGATCAGTGATGGGGTTGCATTCTTCAGTGATGGGAATGGTGCTCTTCGTAAGTACGGGTACTTCTTCTTCAGCTCTGCAGCAGAATAGGTCTGAGAAGGCAAGTTCTTTACTGGGACTATATGACACTTCAAAATGTAAGTCTTTGCATTTGGAAAATCGCCCGAGATCTCTATTCTCGTTTTCATTGATGAATCCGTGTTATCTTGCCCGTTGAACCATTCAAGTGAAAGATCTCGCCATTTACCATCTATGTAGGTTATTAGCAGGTATTGAACGAAAACGAGTAATAAAATCAAAACAAACAATAAACAATACAAATTACAACACCTGCTATTTTCTTCCGATAGCTACTATTGTTGGTAGAGATTAATGGAAATTCTCATAGGTGCCATACACACATGTTCAAATCAATTGGTGGTTAAATAGCTCAAAAAACGAAACAATGGATAAACAATGTAGGTAACAACAAAATATAAGGTAAAAATACAAGGTTACTTACAATCGTCAATCAGGACGCGTCGACCAAGTCACTATTTTTACGTCTTTTCTCGTGGGCCGTCTAAATGTTTCTCATCGGGAAAAGAATTCTTGGGACCGCAAGTGGTTGAAGCATCCCTTTCTTCGTCACAGGTGGATTTCGAAAGAATGCGAGCGAGACACAACACGTGCGTCGACAAGGGTAAAAAAAGGGACATGATTTCGAACTATTTACACAACAAATCAATTGTATGGAATTTCCAACATTCTTCCCCCTTTAAAGGCCATAAGGCATTTAATAATAACTAATACTTATATATCATTACTTGGGCAACAAGCAATGACAAAAAAAAACAAATCCAATAAACAAAAAAATACTAAAATACTTAAACAAAAGATATTAAAAACTTAAGCTCAAATCAAAACTAAAGTTAAAATGGTGGTTTTGTCGCAGTCGTACTAACAAACCCGAACAAAAAACTAAATCTAAAGTAACGAAACGTAAATCTAAGTAAATCTAAAGTAACGAAAAGCTGACATCTAGTCCTCTATCGTCAAGGGACAGAGTCGGACAAGAGGCCGTTTCAAAGTTCCGTTAGTCGTACGTACGGTGGCTACCCGAGCTACCCCGTCTTTGCCCGCATGCAATTCAACAAGACGCGCGAGAGGCCATTTACACGGAGCCAAATTATCCTCCTTCAAAACAACTAAACTACCGATTTTGGGTACAAAGCCAGAATCTAACCATTTGGACCTTTGTTGTAAGGTATGTAAATACTCCTTACGCCACCGAGCCCAAAAATCCCTATGGATGCGTTGTAACAACTGCCATCGGGACAAACGATTGAGGGATACCTCCGAAAAATCAGGCACAGGCAATGATGTTAAAGGTTCGAGAGTCAGGAAATGCCCTGGGGTCAAAGCGTTGAGATCTTCCACATCATTGGTCAATGGGGTGAGAGGACGCGAATTCAAAACGGACTCAATTAACGTCAAAACAGTGTAAAACTCTTCATATGTCAAAATTTGAGCCCCGACTATCCGAGCAATATGTTCTTTTACAGAACGAATGCCGCGCTCATAAATACCACCAAAATGTGGAGCCGCAGGAGGAGCAAAAGAAAATTTAATATTTTCTTTATGAAGAGCACCCTCCATAAAGCTACGCAATTGTCGATACGCGCCATGAAAGTTGGTACCGTTATCACAAAATACTTGCGATACTCGACCTCTCCGAGCAATAAAGCGCTGTAAAGCGGCTAAAAAGGCTTCTACGGACAATTCACTAGCCAATTCAAGATGTAAAGCCTTTGTGGCACAACAAACAAAGAGACACAAATATGCCTTTTGACTTCTAACTCCTCGATAACGAGACATAGTTATCGAAAAAGGCCCACCATAATCTACCCCACAAATCGAAAAGGGTTTAATGGCCCCGAGACGAAATCTAGGCAAATCACCCATAGGGGGCTGTAAGGCCCTAGGAGATTGCTTCCAACATCTAATGCGCTTAGACAAGACTGAATTAACGGACTGCTTAGAAGACAATAGCCAAAACCTTTGACTCACCAAAAATTGAGTACTCTTAAATCCAGCATGTAAGTACTTTTCATGATAATGACGAACTAGGAGAGTCGTAAGACGAGATTTCTTTGGTAACAAAAAGGGGTGTTTTGCCTCATACGACAAGAAAGACTGCGATAGACGACCACATACTCTTAAACACTGAGTATCATCATCTAAAAATACTCCTAATTTGCGAAATGGTTTTGGAAACGAGTTCGACTGAAGCTGGTCTTCAAAATACTGTTCCTGTGTAAACCAAACAAGAATAATTAACGAGCTTTCCAATTCTACTGAACTCAAGGGTCCTACACGTCTTGACCTTTTCAAACGAGAGTTGTGCGCGAATCGCAACATAAAGGCCAAAATTCTTTGGATAGAGGTAAAAGACGATTGGTTTTCTAGGAGGAATACTACGAATATAAACGACACAAGCGTATCCCTTTCACTGGCATCAGCAAATCCATGAAGTTCTAAGATGGGACACGAGGAAATATTCAAAAAACGAGGAATTTTAAACTGTGAAATAAGATATAATTCACTTTTATATTGCTCCCACACACGAATAATTTCTGAGGGAGGACGATCATCCCATTCAAGACCAGTTGCCCAAAGTCGTTGGATTAAATGCTTGATGAAAAAGGTAATAGGTGTTAGATAAACACACGGGTCATAAATTCGAGCTAATTCGGACAAAAACGATCTTTTAGTACAAGGGACATCCTGCAATTTGACTGCAAATTGAAAGACATCGGACTGTGCAATCCACTTCAAACCAAGGATTTTTAAAGAAGGACCATTTGATTCTGGATCAAAATTAATAGAATGAGGATTAATATGCGATTCAGGAAATTGCGACAACAATTTGGGTTCGTTCGAACACCATTTCCGTAACTCAAAGCCTCCTAACTTCAACAAAGCGACTAATTCTTCGACTAAACTTTGTGCTTCTTCGAGCGTCGAAGCACCGAAAACAAAATCATCAATATACGAAGCATTACAAACGAGCGAGGCGGCTTTAGGAAAACGAGAGCCTTCGTCCAACACTAGTTGTTGAAGGGTTCTTAGAGCGAGATATGGCGAGGATACAACTCCAAAAGTGACAGTTAACAAACGATATTCCTGAATCTCCTCAAAGCTAGAAAATCTCCATAACACACGTTGATAATCCGTATGCTCAGGAACTACTAAAATATTAGGATACATCTGACGAATATCTGCACACAACGCAAAACGATTAAGTCTAAAATTTAACAAAAGCGAGACAATGTCCTGTTGTAGCTTAGGACCGACTAATAAATAATCATTCAACGATTTACCAAGCCTGGGACAATCTGAGACGCATTATATACCACTCGAATTTTAGTAGAGACACTTTCCGACTTAACAACGCAATGATGTGGGATATAATACTTTCCCTTTGTCTTTTCGCCCTCAGGAACCAATTGCATATGACCTAAATCAATATACTCCTGCATATGGGACGAATATTCCTTTTGCAAACCCGGCTGACGAAACAAGCGACGTTCCAACTAAATAAATCTGTTCAAAGCAACATCATAGCTATCTTTGAAACAAGGCGGCGATTCACGAAAAGGCAAAGACACAACATATTTTCCCGAGACGTCCCGACTATGTGTTTCCCGATACATGGTTTCGCACAGAACGTCTTCCGGTTCTGAAACTGGCTCTTCCGGTATATTCTCCAGTTCCCAAAATTTCCTTAATGAAGAATCTAATGAGTCTTACACATTTGAAAGACAAACAAGCAACGTTGACGAAAGGTTAGGTGTGCTAGTCGGGCCCAATAAAATATATCCAAAAACGGTATTTAGGGCATCAGGTTGTCCCGGTTTACCTTCAATTTTACCCTCTAACAACACCTTCGAAAATATACTACAACCAATTAACAAATCGACCGATTGACTACAATTAAATTTGGGATCCGCTAACTTTAAATTTCTAATAGAATTCCAAGCAGAAATATCTATTTGGGTGCTGGGCAAATCCGAGCAAACCCGATCTGTAATAGCCTCCAAATGAAACACCGGTGACTCCTGATGACGAGGTTGGATAGAGAAACTTATTTGACCCTGATTCAGTTTAGTTTGCATCGAATTGAGTCCGTTAATTTCGAACGAGCAAGGAGTTTTAGGCCATCCCAATCGATTGGCAGCCTTTCGACTAATGAACGAACTCATCGAACCCGAATCAAGAAGACATCTCAAGGGTTGTTTGCACCCTTTACTGTCAATTGCATGAACCAAAACAGTACCGAGCAAGATTTCCTTTTTGGTTTCATTTTTCTTTCCTACAAAACTAGCGGCACAATGGGATACTTCAGGAGACGATTCGATTCCCGATGACTCTGGACTATTATTTTCTGAGGACGACTGACTATTGGAACGGTTTCTATCGAAGTGTAACAAACTATTATGGAGATGACTACTACATTTGCTACATTTGAAGGATTTAGGACACGACTTGACTGAATGGTTAGCCTGATTAAGACATTTAAAACAAGAAGAAGACTCCTTACAAAACTGATATCTCTCTTTTGGCAATTTTTTCAAGAACAACGAACACTGGTTGAGATAATGGCTTTGTTTGCATAGAGCGCAACATACTGAAGACGAATTTGTTACGAACGACGAGCTACTACGATTGTGCCTTGAATCACCAGCCTGGTGTTTGGCGTTAGCCTTTGGCTCCGTGTTATTTGGGGCCCGCGACGACTTCTTTCCCTCACCTATACTACTGTCTAAATTATCATACGCGATGTATTGGGTTTCGATGAACGCTACTAATTTTTTGAAGGAAGGAATTTCATTAGACTTATTTTCCAACTCGAATAACTTAATGGAGTCAACATCTAATTTCGACAAAAGCAAATTGAACATAATGAAATCCCAATGCTCAGTGGGAAGGCCTAAAGTTTTCAATGCGGCTAAATTTTCTAAAAAGGTGTCTACTAATTTAGCTAGATTTTTCGAGTTAACCGCGGAGATTTTTTGAACGCCCATTATCGCATCCCAATGGGCGGTCGCACAACGACGAACATTTGTGTAACAATTAAATCGTAAGCCACTTGGTAATTATCGTTAGTTATGGGAAAAGTCCCGTCTAAACAACCTTTCAAATATTTGAATTTTTCTACGTTTCCTAGGGCTGCATTGTTATGCACTATCGAATTATAAAGGTCTATAAAGGATGCAAAATTAATAAAATTTCCTTGAAAACGCGGAAGATCAATACGAGGTAAGCGAATGTGGGATGGATGAGCTCCGCCGGAAGCACAAGACGCTGGACCTGGACTTTCAGATGGTGACCCAAAGAATTCCGCGTCAAAAACTTTGATTTTGTAGAATAAGTCCAAGAATAATTCTCGGATCTTTTCTTCGTCCCCCGTATCTGAATCCGGTACCGACAAAACATTATTAATAATGCTTGTATGCTGCTTTAAAAATTCCTCCTTAATCACGTCCAACTCGCTACACCTTATTTTAAACAACGATCGTAAACTCTGATCAGAAACAGCTTTACTACCTAGATCATAAATCGACTGAATGTCATTGAGCGCTGTATGCCGCTGGAATTTCAATTTTCTCGAAATATCCATTCCAACCTTTTATATAAAAATTTCAAACAGAAATGAAATGATCAAAATAAAATATTATTAACTGTACTATAAGCGCAGTAAGACGATAAAAAAATGCAATAATAAAGTAATAATAAAATACTAACACGAAAGGCGATTATAGACCTAAACTGCCTAAAATCAAAAAATGAAAAGTATAACTAAAAAAAAAAATATTTCTCTACGCCCTTGGGGCGACGCGATGCTCGGAAAAATACAAAATATTTGGTTTCTTAAACGGAGAAACGACAATTAAATCTTTAGACCCATTCAAGGACCCGAAACTCAACACTATTTAGTACCTACTTTGAATAGACACGACCCTTAAATTCTTCACGGTTAAACAGATAAGCTTGGCTTCGACACAACGCAAAATTAACGATAAAATTTTCCTAATACATATCCCGATATCAAACAAACAAATATAATTATTAATTAATATATCGATTCTATATTATAAACCTATTGTAATATATAATAATAAACGAATATATGTATTATAATTGCGACGAATCAACCAAACCACCATTTACATTTTACAGTGTATCAAATAATATTAACATCGTTCATATACATCCGGCTCGAAGGACCAAAATGTAGGTTATTAGCAGGTATTGAACGAAAACGAGTAATAAAATCAAAACAAACAATAAACAATACAAATTACAACACCTGCTATTTTCTTCCGATAGCTACTATTGTTGGTAGAGATTAATGGAAATTCTCATAGGTGCCATACACACATGTTCAAATCAATTGGTGGTTAAATAGCTCAAAAAACGAAACAATGGATAAACAATGTAGGTAACAACAAAATATAAGGTAAAAATACAAGGTTACTTACAATCGTCAATCAGGACGCGTCGACCAAGTCACTATTTTTACGTCTTTTCTCGTGGGCCGTCTAAATGTTTCTCATCGGGGAAAGAATTCTTATGACCGCAAGTGGTTGAAGCATCCCTTTCTTCGTCACAGGTGGATTTCGAAAGAATGCGAGCGAGACACAACACGTGCGTCGGCAAGGGTAAAAAAAGGGACATGATTTCGAACTATTTACACAACAAATCAATTGTATGGAATTTCCAACAATCTATACTAAGTTTCTTCACATTTTCTTCCAGAATGAGAGTCTTTTGAGCTGCCGTATCAAACATAGCAATGACGGAAATTGTGGTTCCATTACTTCCTTTAAGTTAAACAGGGGCATACCATAATAAAGTTTCTTCATCTTCATCGTCTGTATTTGTAACTGCTGATCCCTGATGGCAGTGCATATGAGCAGCTGGTGGGGCTGAAGGAGGTTGATATTTTAATTGATCTTGAAGGAAGGCCTCATCTTTTTCTTGAACTTCATTGAATCTTGAATTATCATGTAGGAATGTATGATGCCTTCCTCTACATCCTTCAACTTTGCAAGTAATTCTTGATTTGCAATTCTTGACTGCGTGATTTTTCTTTAAACAGCGGAAGCACATACGATTCTTCTTTACAAACTCGTCTTTTTTCTTAATTGGTAGTGCTGAAAACTTTCGACAGTACACACAGTATTCTTTTCGATCCGGCTTGGGGTTCGTTGATACTGTTCCAAGATTAGTCTGCTTCTTCTTTCTATCTTTGTCATTTGTATTTTCAGAAGCTGTAGTGGGAGTTGACACAAGATACGGTACAGACTGTTTTATAGAAATCCATTGTGAAAAATATTTTAGATTTTCTTCTCTTGAGGTGTCTTGTCGAAGCCAGCTGTACCACTCAGTTTCCATTTCTATCGACATCTTCTTGACCAGAGTGTTCAGGATTTCAATAGAATACAGATACTGGCTACTTTTATAGGACGTGATGCTTGCCACTAATGCTTGAACTGCGATTCCGAATTTGATTGTTGCTTCAGGTTTGGTTACTGATGGAGAAGGGGCTGCTCTTGCTTTATTTAATAATCCTTCAATCACAAACTTTGGTTGTCCAAACCTATCTTCTAGGGTCTTCATGATGCTTTCTACATTATCGATGTTTGGTAGCAGTCTGAAATGCAGCAGAATGAAACTGTCTCCAAGGCATCTCCTTTCAAAGCTTCTCTTAATCTTCGAATATTGATTGAATTGTCAATTTTGTACTCTTTGGTTAATCGATCGAACTCAGCTTTGAATAGTGGTCACTCATCTGAACATCCATTGAACTTTGGCAATTCCTCATGTTTACGAGAATAGGATGGTGTAGCAGACATCTTTGAAATCGCTTGGGCCATCAGAACAATTGGGTCAACTGGAAAATTTTTTGATTCTGGTAGATCCTTCACTTTGTAACGAATTGGGTGTGATGTAACAGAATAGATATAAGCTTTGAAGGGGGTAGTTTAATAAATGACTAAAGTTTTATTAGCTGGATATTTAAGAGACTTTATCAATGGGACTCAGGAGAGGATCTGCCGTATTTGCACGCCCGACATAAGACGGTACCTAATGAAGTACTTGAATGTTAAAGAAAATAAATTAAAATTAGAAGGAAAGAAAAGAAAGTGAACTATTGGCAGACAAGATATTAAGAAGAACGTTTGGAGGGGGCCAGGGAAATATTGAATAGATATTTCGCCGAGTGACTTAAATTGCTACACTTAGCTATTACTATTATATTACTATTACTTTTATATAGCTACTAGAAATGATAGGAAATAAAACATATATATATATATATATATATATATATATATATATATATATATATATATATATATTGATGTGATCTTGATTATTGATATGAGATAATATTTTTATATGTCATTTAATTTAATCAATGCATTAATAATAATCTAATTAATTTACCAGATCACATATCAATATGTTTTCAATCTCAGGGCTTTTTATAAAATTAATTACTTACATACGTGGCTTCTAAGTATTTCTCAATGGTTCCTAATCGGGATAGGAAAGAAAAGAGTAAAATAATAACACATATGGGTTACAATTGTAATCAAAATATTGTTTATTTTATTTAAATGGCAATCACTGCTTAATATTTGCTATATCTTATTATTCTTAAACATAACATTTACACATGGGAATCTTATTTCCTTTTGGTTTCCAATTGAAAGTTTTTATTAACATTTAACTATTATGATTTATTAGCAACAATTCTATTTAAGTTTGATGAAGCTTTTCTGATATTATTGATTATGTTTCTTCAATTTTAAATGTGGTATTTAATACGAAAAACCCATACATTCATGTCCAAACAAATGAGACTGACCTTTTTCTGGTGAACTGAGAATGTCTTCACACAAGACCCGTTTCCTGCTATCCTTTGCTGCAATCAAAACCTCGTCCTGGCTTCCAGTAATGTTCTCCTCTGAAACTAGCTCGTATAGCTCTCGTTTCCTGCTTCTGTCGTGATGCTGTGTTCTACCTTTTTCGAAACTGCAATCAGCTACCGGGAACTCTTGGCTCAAGGAGGTTCTTTTACTCTCAACCTGGCCTACCTCTCGTTCCACGATAGATACTCCACACTCACGGAACTACACCGGCTTTCTCACTCTCCGTACACTACCGTCTACTACTGGACTTCACTTCTCGACAGCTCAAAACATTCTGATCTCTATTTGTCATTCATTCCCCTACTTTCTAAATATCCCTTCCAGATTCACAAATCAAACTTCCACCACCAACTCTCATTCGCAGTATTCCTCAAAACCAATTTTTAATCTTTCTAAATATGCTTAATGGATTTCAAAAGAAAAATAGTTAATTCCCATTCTAAAATTACTTTCTGCTAATTACAAAATTTAATGATCTATTATCTACTTCAACTGAGTCTTATTTAGCATAAGCTAATGATCGAACCTTCCGCGAACTACGATAATGACCTATTATCGATTTCACTTGAGTTTTATTTAGCATAGGCTAATGATCGAACCTTCCGCGAACAACGATAATGGTACGCCATTCACTTTGTTTATTCTAAGCGCATTTTCCCGAGTTTCGTTTAATCACTTCTTAAAATTAAATATAACAATTTGTTGTATACAGGTTGTTCTAAATTTATATGCCCGTGGTTGAGAAAATTGAAAATATTTTATATTAAATTGAATTTTGTCTATAATTATCAAATTTTAATTTTCATATCAAATAGAAATATAACAAATCCCCGCCTTGTATTCGATAAAATTCATCTGCATTTTTAAATAAATTTTCTCGAGGCAAAACCAACTCCCTGTATATTTCCTTACTTTAATCTACGTCTTATATCCTAACTTACTATCTACTTCATGTAATTCTGTCTTTTATTCGTGATATTTGTATACATCGTGAATATTATAAATTCCTCGGATCTTTTCCGAGTTCCTGTGCCTCAACTCATAACTATTTATCCCATTTTCATTATTCACGATGTACGGGCCTTCGAAAACAGGCATCAACTTTGCGCAAATGCCACCAGGAAGATTTGATACTCGTAATGCCCTCACGAGTACTTTTTCACCCTTTTGGAAAGTCACTGGTCTTCTTTTTCTATTTTGTTCCTGTCTTTGGATATATTTTTCGTTGCTTCGCCGTAATCTTCTCTGTACGGTTTCAATCACCTGTTGATATTCTTTTGGATGTTGGTCTTCCCATGGCCTTATCGGCAGTACACCCTTCATGATGTATTCTGGGGTCTCTTTTGTTACTGTGCTCGGAATTGTATTTAGATACCTTTCTATTTCCACCATTTTCCTGTCCCAGTGGCGATGTTGACCATCTGTTGCAATGCGAAGAAATTTCGTCACTTCCTGTATGAATCTTTCCGAAGGATTACTCTGTGGATGCCTGATGCTGACAAAATTTGTCTCTATTCCTCGTTCTCGAAGTTGTCCCTTGAAACGATCATTTCGGAAATACGTTGCATTGTCCAGTAGAATCTTTTTTGGTGTTCCTACTATGGCTATAAAATTGTCGATTTTTCTTAATATTTCTTCCCCCTTTGTGGTGCGGCAACTATATAATTTTACGTATTTTGAAAACACATCCACCATTACCAGAATATGTTTGTTCCTTTTAGTGGTCATAATTAGATCGCTTAACATATCTATTGCTACAATACCCCAGTTAATAGGGAAAAAAACATGAAAAAATGTTAAACAGGGTTTTGAAGGTGCTAAACGGTAGATAAGAGATAAATGATGATAATTCCGTGAAGACGTACAGCTAATTTTTCTTCTTCTTTTTTTAAACAGGTACAAAGAATGACAAACTCAGTTTTTTGACTATAAAACGTTTCTTGTAAATTTTAAAGAAAAATGTTTTAAATAAGTGTTGTAGATCTTAAAAAGTTCTTGAATTTGATAGTACTCATATTAATATACATAAACAATTGACCTACATAATTGCAAACAACTCTCATTTTTACACTAATTTTTAAATATTAATAACTTTACTTTTTACATAATGATATATAATTTAACTACTTTAAATTATGCCATTTAATGGTTTCTTTAAGTGCACTAAATTTCAACCAGATTGACCAAATAGTTTATAAGTTATTCAATTTGTTTATCCCAGAGAGCAATTGTTTATACAACTGTTCTTGCCCTAACAGTGAATCTAGAGATATTTAGCAAATCGCAATCAATTATCCGAGAGTCTACTTTTAAGATGCATTAAGAAAAAATTAACATTTTATTAAAATTGTTATTAAAAAACTCGTTTGAAAAAGACCCTACTTTCTAGGTTATAAACAATTTGAATAACTTTGACAGTTTTTATATCACACGCTTGCATGTAGGCTCACTGAAAAGCTGGTGAAAAAATACATATTAAAAAAGAAAAAATAATTTTATATGACAAATAGGAATCAAGTTAGTATTTTTTTTTATAAATCAAATTTTGCATTGTTTATAAACATCTATATTTTACGATCCAGTTTATAGATTGCATATGCAGTGAAATAATAAAAACTTATGACCTGTTAAACTGATGGTACTCGTGAAACACCTCCAACGAAAGTGAAGGTGGGAATTGTTCAAGCTTCGCTTCCTTTTTTGGGAAAAAACTGCAATATATTATCACCTTCCATAGCATGCACAACCTTCTTTTTTAACTGGAGTAGCTCAAGAAAATACTAAAAATTGTGTAAATTTCACCTTGCACAATTGGAAAATCCCGTGAAAATCAATTAATTGAATTTTATTATAAAAGTTATTGAACTCTACAAGTATTCCTTAAAAATTATTTAAATTATTAATTAAAGTATATTTTTTATATAAATATAAAATAATTATAAATTAGTACAATACATTATTTATTTTTTTTTATTTGAAATAATTAAAAAGTATTTAAAAGTCCTTAATAGTTTTTAAAAAACTAATTTTTGTTTTATTTTGTTTTTGAATTGTTATGAAATGTTATTTAATTTAATGAAGCTATTAATATTTGTTTAGATAGGCATCTAATAAGTATAAATATGTAATATGTTTGCACTATTATTTAATGATGTATGTTAAGTTCAATAATTAGATTAAAATTCATATATTTGTTTTGATAGTAATATATATATTTTAATAAATTCATATAATTAATTATAAAAATAAAAAAGTAAAACATTGTTTATGAATTTTAATTTGATTATTCTAGTGAACGTCTATAACTTCTAAATCGCTTCTCGGCAAGATACAGTTTATCCTCTACAAAGTCTGACTCGACATCGTCAAGAACCACTGCAGCGCGATTACAACATTTTTTCTCCTCTTCTTCCACTGCACAGTTTGTAAAAAGATCCGTACAGTTTATACCATATTTTTTACAGCCACATCTTGTACTTTTGCAACCCGTTGAACATTTACATGTAATTTGTTTTAATATCTCTTTAGGTATCAAACAATCTAAGGTATAAATAGGTTCAAAACCCGTATCAGTTTTTTTCCATCCATACTGGGTAGCATCCAGTTTTTTACCTAACCAGTGTTAAACGCGAAGTACATGCTGATAACTTGCACCTTCTGTTGGGGGCAAATTTTCCAATTTAAAAGATTTTTTCCCTGTATTTCTTATAAATTGTAAAAAACGTAACTAATTTAATGCCAATATGTTATTATTTTTTTTATATGTAACATCAACTGCAGCAGAATACAAAGCAACAATGATATCACATCCGTTTTTCATGATGTCCTCCTTGTTAGCATTCTCGTCATAAAAAATATTTATCAGATCTACAATTTCTGACGATGCAGTAAATAATTTGAATTTTCCTTGATTAAAAAAGAGGAAGTTGTATCACACTCAGTAAAAATATATAAGAACCCAACGTATTTTCTTAGATGAGAATGTTTAAAACTATTACAACTATAATAGATAGATTTTCCTTTTGCGCCTTTTTTTTCAAAATATATGTTATTGTCCGGAGCAGAGAGTTGCGTCAATATTATGAGTATATCAGTATCATTACCAATTATTACAATGGTCTTGTTAGTTTCATATGTATGTTCGTGAAGAGCTGTCTGCACTATTCTACTACTACTTTAGTTCGGTACCCAGATTTGTTGAGCTCTGCACATAAAAGTTGAATCAATTGCTTTTTATTTTTACTAACTGCTAAAAATATTTTTTGTTTTATGGATAAGATCGTGTTTTCAACCAATTTATTTTCTGGGCCTGAGCTAATTATTATTGTATATTTATATAAATAATATTCTTTAATTAGTAAAATACAAGTAATTCTTACGAGAAATTATTGTAAAATTAAAGCAAGTAATAGCAATTAAACTGCAAATTTTTTCAACATGTTTCAAATTGGGATTCCATTCTAAAAAATAAAACGAAGCTATTCTCACCTTCACATTTGTTGGCGGTGTTTCACGAGTACCATCAGTTTAATGAGTCATGACTTTTTATTTTTTTTATTGCATATGCAATCTATAAACTGGATCGTAAAATATAGACTTTCTTAAACAACTTACCTATTCAATTTTCAGCTCTTAATGTTTATAAAAAATGGAAATATGATTTATTGAAAAAAAAATTCTAACTCGATTTCTATTAGTCATATAAAATCCACTTTATTATTTTAATGTGTATATTTTCACCAGCTTTTCAGTGAGCCTACATACGAGCGTGTAACTTAAAAACTGTCAAAGTTATTCTAATTATTTATAACCTAAAAAGTAGGGTCTTTTTCAGGCGGTTTTTTTAACAACAATTTTGATAAAATCTTAAAACATTTTCAATACATCTTTTTTTTTTTTTTTTTTTTTTTTTTTTTTTGGAGGTCGTCTGACATATGTCTCCGATGGCACTGCAGCCTCATGGGCTTATTGTGCCATTCAATACATCTTAAAACTAAAGTCTCAAATAATCGATTGCGATTTGTAAAATATCTCTAGAGTCACTGTTAGGGCAAGAACAGTTGTTTAAACAATTGCTGTCTGGGATAAACAAATTGAATAACTTATAAACTATTTGGTCGATCTGGTTGAAATTTAGCTCACTAAAATAACCCATTAATTGGCATAATTTAAAGTAGTTAAATTAAATATCGTTGTGCAAAAAATACAGTTATTAATATTTAAAAATTAATGCAAAAATGAGAGTTTTTTACAATTATCTCGGTCAATTGTTTATATATTGAAATATGTGTCACACCAAATTGAAGAACTTTCTAAGGTCTACAATATTTATTTGAAACATTTTTCTCTAAAATGGATAAGAAACGTTTTATAGTAAAAAAACTTAGTTTTTCATTTTTTATAACTGTTTTAAAAAAAGAAGAAGAAAAATTAGCTGTACGTCTTCACGGAATTATTATCATTTATACCTCATCTATCGCTTAAAACCTTCAAAACCCTGTTTAACATTTTTACGTGAAATCGATGATTTTTTTCCCTATTAACTGGTGTACAATGTCTAGTTTGTTTCGGGCTTCAATATTTTTGGCAACATTTTCGTTTTTGAAATTCCGACTCTTATACTTTTGACATACATCGCACTTCTGGGTAATTTCCTTTGCAATGCGGTAATCCTGTCGGCTGATGTAATTTTCCCTAAAAACGAGCCAAACTTTTCTGCTACCGATATGCCCATTGTCCTCATGTAATTTCTTTATTATCTTTTCGGCCAATGTCTGTGTCACTAAATATAGTTCCTTTCCGTCTATTCTCTTAAAATATATGTTATTTTCTACTTCCGCTCTTCTTTTTTCTCTTTCCTCTAGGTCTTCCTGGTTTGTCCTTATCTCATTTAACGAATATATCCCTTCTTCTTGTATTAATCTATTTAGTCCCACCTGTAGAGTAATTGTTTCCTTTTTTCCGGTGTCCTCATCCCGTGTTAGAGCGTCGGCTATTATGTTGTCTTTCCCTTTTATATATCGGAACTCAAAATCATACTCCTGTAATAATAGAATGCCTCTATGTATTCTATTATTTACTAATCTATTCCTCATGATATGTACTAAAGCTGCATGGTCTGTTTCGATTGTGAATTTTGCTCCCAATAAGTAAAACCTCAATTTGTTTACGCAATATAGTACACTGGCAAACTCCAATTCTGTAACACTATATTTTCTCTCATGTGTTTTAGTCACTCGAGATATAAAACATATCGGCACTTCTTGGTCGTTTTGTATTTGAGACAGAACTCCTGCAAATTTTTGTATGGACGCATCAGTTCGGAGTATAAAAGGTAAATTGTAAATGGGGTGGTATATTTTCGTTCCTTTTGCGAATTCTCGTTTTAATGTTTCGAAAGCTTCCTCCTGTTCTTCTTTCCAATTCCATTTTATTCCTTTTTTAAGCAATTTTATCAGAGGGATTTCCTTTTGGCTCAAATCGGGAATCAGCTTTTTAAAATAATTTATCGTGCCAAGAAAACCTCTCAATGTTTTCAAATTCGTTGGTCTTGGGTATTCATCTATGAGCTTGATTCTGTCTTCGGCTAATCTTACTGTTTTGGTGTCCAATTGAAAACCCAAATAAATGACTTCTTTTTGAAAAAATTGACATTTTTCAATGTTTAATTTCAATCCCGCTGTGTCCAATTCTTTCAGAATTATTTCTATGTGTTCCAGATGACTCTGAGTATCTTGTGAAAAAATTAATAAATCATCGATATAATGAACTATAAAATCTTCATGGCGATTCAAAATGGTATGTAGAGCTCGGACGAGTGCAGCACAAGCACTCTGCAATCCAAATGGCACTACCTTAAACCGGTAGACAATACCATCAATAGAAAAAGCGGTGTAGTTTCTACACTTTTCAGCTAACGGTATCAACCAAAAACTGTGTTTTAAGTCAATTTTCGAAAATATGTGTGACCCGGTGATTCTTCCAAAAATGGCCTCAATGTTTAGAGGTGATTCATATTGTGATACAGTGTGCTGGTTGATATTCCTGGCATCTAAACATAATCTCAATTCTCCATTGCATTTCTTTACTATCACAATCGGGTTAACATACGGTGAATCACATCTTTCGATGATTTGATCTTCCAACATTTTATTTATTTCTTCTTTCACCTCTTGTCGATACTTTTATGGAATCGGGTAAGTCTTTGATCGAAAATTTCCCAAGTTTTTCACCTCAAATGAATGTTCGTACTTTTTAGCCACTCTGTTTTCCTCATTGATCAAATTTTCGTAGTTTCTTAACATCAACCGCAATTCTTTTTCTTTCCCTTCTCCACATATCAATTTTCTGTCTTTTTTTTCAGATTCTTCACACATGTTTACCGTGCATTCTGCATCCTCGTTTGCATATACCTCCTCTTCAAATACTACTGTTTCAAACATATTCTTTTCACTTTCATTTTTTAGCTTTATTTCTTCTTCTCCTGAGCTCGTCTCTTCTTTTGAGGAATCCCAGGTTTCCTTTGTTTCTGATACTCTCAAATTTTCTTCTTCTGGGCTCAACTCTTCTTTTGAGGAGCCACAGGTTTCATTTTCTTTTATCTTTTTCTGACCTTTTCTCCTTTTTTTTCTTTGTCCTTGCTTCGCTGCCAAATTCATTTCCACTGTTTGTTCTTTACCTGATTCGTCCGTATTTTGTTTCTCATGTTCCTTGTCCTGTTCTTTTTCTTTTTCTTCTGTTAGTTTCATCGTATTATTTTTAAAATCTATCACTACATGTTTTTCTGCCAATTCGTCAACTCCTACTATCATGTCATGTGACATGTTTGGCATTATTACACATTGTAGTGCATACATATTCTTACCCAGTCGTACCATTACTCGTATGCCCTCATTTATAGTTGCCAATGTCCGTTTGTTTGCGCCCACTAAATTTACCCTAGGTATTTTGTAAATTAAATTTGTTAAGTTAACTTCTTCTATTAGTTTTCTGTTGACCAATGTTATTTCAGATCCAGTGTCTATCATAATTTTAATTGGTTTCTCGTTGATAAATCCATCCACAAATTTTAAATTAACTCCATTTTTCTTTTCGTTGTTTCTTGCCAATTTAATAAACTCCTTGGGGTTACAAAAGATTCCTGTTTGATTTTTGGTTTTTAGTGAGCGCCGTCGTGAAAAGACGCCGGTTGCTCATCGTTGTTTATATTTTCATCATAATGTCTCTCTCTGTCATATTCATCTGTCTGGGTATTATTTACTTCTCTTCTATTTTCTCTTGGTCTGTCGGATCTGTTTCGGTTTTCTCGATATCCCTGTTCATTTTGTCTACCATTATTTCTGTTTTCTTGATTTGAGCGTGTAGTGTTTCTGTTCTGGTATTCTCGATTTCTGTCCTCATTCCATTGCCTATTTCTTTGTTCATAATTTCCTCTTCCGTTGTCTCTATTTTCGTTTTCCCTTCTGGGATTAAAATCTCGTCTTGTATAGTCCCTCCTATTTTGATTTCTATCTCTGTAATCTTGTGTTTCTCGGGGCCTGTAATCTTCTCGCGACTTTCTTGATTTTCTTTCTCTTAGACGTGATTCTCTTATTTGTAGGAATTGGCATAAACTATCTATGTCTTTGTAATTTTGCAATGTGATATGGTCTTCCAGCGTTTCCTCGAAATGTCTTGCAATCAGTTCGACTAATTGTTCCGATGAGTAATTATTAGAGACTGGAAAATATGCACTAAAAAATGTCTAAAATATGCATGCAATATGCATTTTAAAACAAGCTGAATATGCACAATTAACATGCAAATATGCATTTATATATGCACTTATTTTTATATGAATAATTTTATGGTTTACGTTAAATACATAAATAAATAAAAAATAATAAAAATAAATAAATAGGTTTGAATTTAAACCAAATTGTATTATTATTTCTTAATATATTTTTTTAACTTCAGGTTTTGTGACAAATAAAACGGCAAAATATTTTATTTTGACCACAAGATAAATAAGAGTACAATAAAATAAATGTACATATTTTTATTGTTACAATATTGATTCATATTTTCTAAACTAATATTATAAAAAGAGTACAATAAAACAAATTTACATATTTTTATTGTTACAATAAATAATCATATATTGATTCATATTTTCTAAACTAATATTATGTCTTCTATCTGTTAATATTTGTTTATAGGCAGAAAAAGATCTCTCAACGTCACAAGATGTAATTGGGGCATATTTAAACTTTGCTATTAGAGACGGATCCATATTAATATTTTCATCGAAGTTTCCAAAATTGATTATATTATTTATTGAACGCAATAAAGTGAAACCCTCATTTTTGTTTAAAACGTCATCAAGTTTATCTTTAATTTTTACTCCAATTTCCCCATTCAGATTTGTTATTTTCTGTTTAACCGAATCAACAATAGACATACTATTGTGAAGACATAAATTTTGAGCCTCTAATTTTGTAATTGAACTTTCAATGATATCGAAATTCGATTTTATATACAACAATTGATTTTTAATAGACTTTTCTTTAAAAATATTTTGACAGTTATCAATAGCGGTACAAGTCGGATCAAAACTTGAAATAACGCTTTTGATGTCGTCGTAGTGTTCAGATAAAAATATAGCACTTTTAAGCCAAGTTCCCCATCTGGTTAATACTGGTTCTGGTGGTAAAGGAATATCGGGAAGCATCTCCCTATATACCTGTACACGTAGTGGTGCTTTCAGAAATACTTTTTTTACATTATTTATTAAGGTGTTTACATTGGGAAATTCAATTCTAACTTTCTCTGCAACTCTGTTTAGGCCGTGCGCCAAACATGTACAGTGAATTAAATTAGGGAAAAAGATTTTAAGATTGGATGCAGCTTTCATCATATATGAGGCGGCATCACTAAGCATTAATAATATTTTTTCAAATGGTACTTGATCAGGTAAAAAAAAATTTGTTAGGGATTCGTTAACAAATCTAGCTATTGTAGCATAGTTTGTTTTTTCCAAACATTTTACACTAATTAAGTATGAGTTTTTAAAATCGCCAGAGTCGTTAAGAACTCCAACAATTAGATTCGCAATTTGTCGACCCTTTGTATCCGTTGTTTCGTCGACGGAAATCCAAAGATATTCGGCTTTTAACTGATTTTTAATACTCGTCATCACATCTTTGTAACATGCACTGACATATTTTTTCCGAAGAGTTGAAGAACTTGGTATTTGAGCTGGTTTATCTTTAATCTTGCAATAAGTTTTTAAAAAGTTTTGACACGATTTATGTTCTAACTTGTGCAGAGGGATATTGCAGTTCAAAAAAAAAATGGCATAAATCCTTTGCAAAGGTTTCTTGCCCAACTGACGTATTCTGAATCTGCAAACTGTTCTGTAGAATCTGCTGGCGAGGTTTATTATCATTTTTTGATAGCTTAGTTTGGTGAAGTGAAGTTTTTATGTGTTGAACTACTTGGAATTTCTTTTGACATGGAATCTGGAATATAATGATAATGATGTTTTAGATGTTTTCGTAAATAGATACCTACATTAAAATGATCAAACTTTTTAAACCTCCCCCAATTTTTTTTTATTTCTCAAAGTGAAATTGAAATCGTCAAACAATAAAGTACAGTCAGTGTACCGTAGTATACAGGGTGGGCCACTCTCAACACCTCGCTCTGTATAAGCCAAACCGTTGCGAACTTTAAAAAACAGTTTTTGAAGAAATGGGACGGTTTGTCATTTTAGAATAGACAGACACATAGATGTGCAAAGAAGTTTGATAAGTTTAAAAATCTATTGAAGTGGAGAACTTACCTTTTTATCACAAATGGTGCAAAACATACTTTCACTGTCGATAACTTTTAGATGATTGTTACTTCCAATCCAACTTCTGAGAAGACTTGATTTTTCCCTTGCTACTTTAGGCATTTTCACAATAATAATAAAATGATTTTTTTACACAGTATAGTCAATAACTTGCAATCACAAAAGTTGAATAATCGGCGATTGATTTAAGACTAACCATTCATAAAATAAAATAATCTATCCTACCCTTAAAATGCTTAAAATTTCGTTTTGGTTGGTTTTCCCAGAATAATTCATAGTTGGCCGACACCAGCAGAAAGTACAGGTAATATTTGTAATGTTATTCAAAATATAATCGGTATTTACTTAGGTAATTTGTAAATTCTGAGAAGTCTATAAATCTTAAATATCCGGATAATGATACCTGCAGCTATAAATAACGCCCATTATGTTTATGGGTACAACAACAAAGGAGCTTAACAGCAAAATATTTACTTTCACATTTTATTTTAATGGATGTTGATGTTACTAATATATACCTTATTTTTAAATGGGGTAGAGTAAATTCCCATCAAAATATGCATTTATATGCTCTTAAATCTCCAAATATGCAAGGCATATGCATTTATGAAAAACATGAGAAATATGCAGCATATATATGCATATGCATTTTGCATATAATCCAGTCTTTAGTAATTATATTGTAAATGTTTTGCATTATTGTAAATTTGCAAAGCATATGTCCTTTCTGATACACCCATCCTATCATTGTATTTCCCATTTTGCAATTCCTTGTTAATTTCCAATTGTTGGACCTTTCCCCAGAAATAATTCAAAAATTTTTGTTCAAATTGTTGCCAATTTCCGAATTCTTCTTCTTTGCTATCGAACCATAGGCTTGCTTCATATTTGAGATGGTTTCTGATAGTTTCTTTTGCTGTTTCGAAATTTCCGATGTGCTGTATTTTCTTTTTTAGGCTATTTATGAACGGCACTGGGTGTAATCTTCTTACATCCCCGCCAAACCTTATCTTCACGTCATCTGTGCTATGTATAACCATTTCTCTTCTTTCTCCGACATTCTGTTGAGTATTGATTTCCGCAATCTTTCTTTCCACTTCTTCTATGTCTGCTTGAATAGCGTTTTGCAACTTGTTTTCCAAACTTTCCATTTCTTTTTTCTGGCAATTCGTTAACTCCTTCATTTTATTTTGAATTTTCATTTCTTGTTCTTTCATGTGGTCCTTCATTCTCATTTCTTGTTTTTGCATGTGATCTTTAATTTTCATTTCATACTTTTCTATGCGTTCCTCTATTTTCTTATTGTTCTCTTCTATCGCTTGTTTTGTTTCCTGTTGATTGTCATCCATTTTTTGCTCCACTTTATCCATTTTCTGTTCCATTTTTTGTTGTGATTCATCCATTTTTTGCTGTGTTTCATCCATTTTTTGATCCACTTTATCCATTTTCTTTGATGTTTCTTCCTGATTTTTATCCATTGTCCTTTTTGCTTCATCCATTTTTTGTGACTGGAGTTGCATCAGTTGTAATAGTTTATCTATTCCTGATAATTCTTGCTGTTCTGATGCCATGATTGTCGTGTCTAAAATATCTTCTTGGTCTGAATGTTCTTTTTGTTTTTTGTTGTCTTTGCTTTGGCTTCTTGTCACAGACATTTGTTTTCAAGAAGTACTATCCCCGCCAAATATGAAATTTTACTAGTATGTTACCAAGACGACTTTTTCTCACCCAAATATTATAAATTGTCAATAATTATATCAAATGTAAATATCGTAAAAATAAAATATTAAATCAGTTATGTAAAATTTGTACCTAAAGAGATCTAAAATTTTATGTTATCAAATGTAAGTATCTCACTTTTTACCACAGGCATATAAATTTTCAAATACCGGCTTTACTATTTCTATCCTTCAAATTTGCCACTAGAAATACTTTACAATGCTTTCCACGTTGGACGACAGTTGATGTGATCTTGATTATTGATATGAGATAATATTTTTATATGTCATTTAATTTAATCAATGCATTAATAATAATCTAATTAATTTACCAGATCACATATCAATATGTTTTCAATCTCAGGGCTTTTTATAAAATTAATTACTTACATACGTGGCTTCTAAGTATTTCTCAATGGTTCCTAATCGGGATAGGAAAGAAAAGAGTAAAATAATAACACATATGGGTTACAATTGTAATCAAAATATTGTTTATTTTATTTAAATGGCAATCACTGCTTAATATTTGCTATATCTTATTATTCTTAAACATAACATTTACACATGGGAATCTTATTTCCTTTTGGTTTCCAATTGAAAGTTTTTATTAACATTTAACTATTATGATTTATTAGCAACAATTCTATTTAAGTTTGATGAAGCTTTTCTGATATTATTGATTATGTTTCTTCAATTTTAAATGTGGTATTTAATACGAAAAACCCATACATTCATGTCCAAACAAATGAGACTGACCTTTTTCTGGTGAACTGAGAATGTCTTCACACAAGACCCGTTTCCTGCTATCCTTTGCTGCAATCAAAACCTCGTCCTGGCTTCCAGTAATGTTCTCCTCTGAAACTAGCTCGTATAGCTCTCGTTTCCTGCTTCTGTCGTGATGCTGTGTTCTACCTTTTTCGAAACTGCAATCAGCTACCGGGAACTCTTGGCTCAAGGAGGTTCTTTTACTCTCAACCTGGCCTACCTCTCGTTTCACGATAGATACTCCACACTCACGGAACTACACCGGCTTTCTCACTCTCCGTACACTACCGTCTACTACTGGACTTCACTTCTCGACAGCTCAAAACATTCTGATCTCTATTTGTCATTCATTCCCCTACTTTCTAAATATCCCTTCCAGATTCACAAATCAAACTTCCACCACCAACTCTCATTCGCAGTATTCCTCAAAACCAATTTTTAATCTTTCTAAATATGCTTAATGGATTTCAAAAGAAAAATAGTTAATTCCCATTCTAAAATTACTTTCTGCTAATTACAAAATTTAATGATCTATTATCTACTTCAACTGAGTCTTATTTAGCATAAGCTAATGATCGAACCTTCCGCGAACTACGATAATGACCTATTATCGATTTCACTTGAGTTTTATTTAGCATAGGCTAATGATCGAACCTTCCGCGAACAACGATAATGGTACGCCATTCACTTTGTTTATTCTAAGCGCATTTTCCCGAGTTTCGTTTAATCACTTCTTAAAATTAAATATAACAATTTGTTGTATACAGGTTGTTCTAAATTTATATGCCCGTGGTTGAGAAAATTGAAAATATTTTATATTAAATTGAATTTTGTCTATAATTATCAAATTTTAATTTTCATATCAAATAGAAATATAACAATATATATATATATATATATATATATATATATATTTGTACAATATATATATATATATATAAGATGGTGGTATTCTTGACTGTATATATAAATATAAAGTAGTATCTCTTGAGGATGCAGTCAGTCTATTTATTGGCCCACAAGACAAAGAAAACTCTTTGACTTACTGTCAAGCTTTCGAATTGCTTTAATTCTTTTTCAAGACATCTACAAAAATTTCAAAATATAAAAATGATGTACTTACAATTTATTTTTCTAACTTACTAGTCGTGAGATTAAAAGATAAAGTTGAAACTTTACAAAAAAGGACAATCACACACATATTAAAATATTTAAAGCAATCTAAAACATTATGTTGTTTCCATGGTTTGTTGTTCAACATTATATGAATTGTTTACCATTTTTTTAAGAGGAAAGCAAAACCAGTAACAATAGTTGTTTTTTTATAGTTGTTAATTTGATGAAAATAAATTAGTCCAGTCAATTTGTCTTCAGCCTATTATGAATTTTTAATGATGGAATGTACGATACAAAATCAGATTATGATGTTGTGCCAAATGTTTGTTGATATGCTAATATATAGCAATAAATGTTACTCAATTTGTCTATATCTGACTTTCTATTTATGCATTTTTTATTTTTCTGGATGTGTGTCATTTCTACAAATAATCTCTTCTGCTCATTTTTCACCCTCTCTAAAATTGACGCTTGTGAAAAATTAAATGAATGATTCAGATTAATTGAGTGGTCGGCTAATGCACAAGCTTGTGATTTGTTTGTGTTAATATCACTTCTGTGCGAAATGATTCTGCTGTGTAATGTACGAGAAGTTTCTCCTATATAAACCTTATCGCAGTCTGAGCAAGGTATTTGATACACTACTTTTGAACTTTCCTTAGTTGTTAGTGGATCTTTAGTTTTGGTGTATAAATGTGCTACAGTTTTAACGTTTCTAGTAGCAATTTTTATGTTTTCGAATCCTTTAAATAATTTAAGAAGTTTTGGTGTTAAGATAGGAATATAAGGTAAAGATCCAAATATTTGTGGTGTTGTTGGTACTAAGGTGTCAACTGTTGGACTATTGTTTATTACTTGGCTTGCCGTTTTCACTGTGGGTTGTTTTTTATTGTTGGGATTTTCAGTCAATGTGATGGAAACTGGAGAGGTTGCAGTACTAAAAATTAATTTATTAAGTAGTCCTACCGGATAAGAGTTTTCCATTAGTATCCTTTTTAGTCTCTTCAAACTCTCTTCTTTATATGTTGGATGAGATATTTTTGTTACTCTACTTTTTAGTCCCAAAATTAGGTTTATTTTCATTCGTGTAGGATGTTCCGAATAGTAATTTATGAATCTATTGCTATATATATATATATATATATATAGCAATTATATATATATATATATATATATATATATATATATATATATATATATATATATATATATGTAAATAATATACGAAATTAATATTCACACCTCCGTCTCTCCTACCATTCGTAGACCGGTTTCTGCATTATTGCGTCATCAGTACGACTTTATAGGAAAGACGAAGATGAGAACATTCCTTTCGTATATCTGAGGCCGCGATGCAGCCAAAAAGTCATTCAAAGACTGGTGCAATCTGAATTATATGCAAACAATCTACCTACTTGTTTTGGTAATGAAACCTGTATGGCCTTCCACTTTGAAGGCACTAGATGGCGCCCGGTATTTAAAATAAAATACCTAGAACGCCGAAAACAAGAGGCAATAATTGCTGCTTTCTACTTTAACAAAAGTATGAAAATAATGTGTAAATAATATACGAAATTAATATTCACACCTCCGTCTCTCCTACCATTCGTAGACCGGTTTCTGCATTATTGCGTCATCAGTACGACTTTATAGGAAAGACGAAGATGAGAACATTCCTTTCGTATATCTGAGGCCGCGATGCAGCCAAAAAGTCATTCAAAGACTGGTGCAATCTGAATTATATGCAAACAATCTACCTACTTGTTTTGGTAATGAAACCTGTATGGCCTTCCACTTTGAAGGCACTAGATGGCGCCCGGTATTTAAAATAAAATACCTAGAACGCCGAAAACAAGAGGCAATAATTGCTGCTTTCTACTTTAACAAAAGTATGAAAATAATGTGTAAATAATATACGAAATTAATATTCACACCTCCGTCTCTCCTACCATTCGTAGACCGGTTTCTGCATTATTGCGTCATCAGTACGACTTTATAGGAAAGACGAAGATGAGAACATTCCTTTCGTATATCTGAGGCCGCGATGCAGCCAAAAAGTCATTCAAAGACTGGTGCAATCTGAATTATATGCAAACAATCTACCTACTTGTTTTGGTAATGAAACCTGTATGGCCTTCCACTTTGAAGGCACTAGATGGCGCCCGGTATTTAAAATAAAATACCTAGAACGCCGAAAACAAGAGGCAATAATTGCTGCTTTCTACTTTAACAAAAGTATGAAAATAATGTGTAAATAATATACGAAATTAATATTCACACCTCCGTCTCTCCTACCATTCGTAGACCGGTTTCTGCATTATTGCGTCATCAGTACGACTTTATAGGAAAGACGAAGATGAGAACATTCCTTTCGTATATCTGAGGCCGCGATGCAGCCAAAAAGTCATTCAAAGACTGGTGCAATCTGAATTATATGCAAACAATCTACCTACTTGTTTTGGTAATGAAACCTGTATGGCCTTCCACTTTGAAGGCACTAGATGGCGCCCGGTATTTAAAATAAAATACCTAGAACGCCGAAAACAAGAGGCAATAATTGCTGCTTTCTACTTTAACAAAAGTATGAAAATAATGTGTAAATAATATACGAAATTAATATTCACACCTCCGTCTCTCCTACCATTCGTAGACCGGTTTCTGCATTATTGCGTCATCAGTACGACTTTATATCTTTCCTATAAAGTCGTACTGATGACGCAATAATGCAGAAACCGGTCTACGAATGGTAGGAGAGACGGAGGTGTGAATATTAATTTCGTATATTATTTACACATTATTTTCATACTTTTGTTAAAGTAGAAAGCAGCAATTATTGCCTCTTGTTTTCGGCGTTCTAGGTATTTTATTTTAAATACCGGGCGCCATCTAGTGCCTTCAAAGTGGAAGGCCATACAGGTTTCATTACCAAAACAAGTAGGTAGATTGTTTGCATATAATTCAGATTGCACCAGTCTTTGAATGACTTTTTGGCTGCATCGCGGCCTCAGATATACGAAAGGAATGTTCTCATCTTCGTCTTTCCTATAAAGTCGTACTGATGACGCAATAATGCAGAAACCGGTCTACGAATGGTAGGAGAGACGGAGGTGTGAATATTAATTTCGTATATTATTTACACATTATTTTCATACTTTTGTTAAAGTAGAAAGTAGCAATTATTGCCTCTTGTTTTCGGCGTTCTAGGTATTTTATTTTAAATACCGGGCGCCATCTAGTGCCTTCAAAGTGGAAGGCCATACAGGTTTCATTACCAAAACAAGTAGGTAGATTGTTTGCATATAATTCAGATTGCACCAGTCTTTGAATGACTTTTTGGCTGCATCGCGGCCTCAGATATACGAAAGGAATGTTCTCATCTTCGTCTTTCCTATAAAGTCGTACTGATGACGCAATAATGCAGAAACCGGTCTACGAATGGTAGGAGAGACGGAGGTGTGAATATTAATTTCGTATATTATTTACACATTATTTTCATACTTTTGTTAAAGTAGAAAGCAGCAATTATTGCCTCTTGTTTTCGGCGTTCTAGGTATTTTATTTTAAATACCGGGCGCCATCTAGTGCCTTCAAAGTGGAAGGCCATACAGGTTTCATTACCAAAACAAGTAGGTAGATTGTTTGCATATAATTCAGATTGCACCAGTCTTTGAATGACTTTTTGGCTGCATCGCGGCCTCAGATATACGAAAGGAATGTTCTCATCTTCGTCTTTCCTATAAAGTCGTACTGATGACGCAATAATGCAGAAACCGGTCTACGAATGGTAGGAGAGACGGAGGTGTGAATATTAATTTCGTATATTATTTACACATTATTTTCATACTTTTGTTAAAGTAGAAAGCAGCAATTATTGCCTCTTGTTTTCGGCGTTCTAGGTATTTTATTTTAAATACCGGGCGCCATCTAGTGCCTTCAAAGTGGAAGGCCATACAGGTTTCATTACCAAAACAAGTAGGTAGATTGTTTGCATATAATTCATATATATATATATATATATATATATATATATATATATATATATATATATATATATATATATATATATATATATATATATATATGTACAACTAACAAATTTAATGAAATATACCTATAAACCCTATATACAATTTTTTATACACTAGCTAACCACCGGACGTACTAGGCTAGTACGCTCCTGTCGATAACGCAGGTTTTACAGTAGGAAAAAAAACTATGTAATGAATTTGTTATGTCAAGACAGTTAATTGATCTAAATATGTATGTACAACTTATTATTAATGAGGAATACAAGATTGGCTGGCAATCTCGTATCTGATCGGAAGTGACAAACCTGACAATACCTGACAAATGAAATAAATATTATTAAATAGGATATAAACAAGATATTGTGCACAGTACCTTCACAGATAGTTTATAAATCCCAGACTATTTTAAATAAATGAAACAAGGGTGAAATATAAAATTTGTTGAAAAATATTGAATATTATGTTAATAATGTTTTAGGAAAAAAATGAGGGTATATTATTATTAGAATTATTTAGAAGTTATTGATACAAAAATAAGTAAAAGTGGAAAATATTATTAAAACAAATTGACATGCAAATTTAGTTATAAAAACCTGTCGCTTCTACAAAGTGACGATGGGTTTCTTCTCCAAACTCCTTCAAGGGTGATGATTGGAGGCCCAAGCAAGGTATCTTCCGGTGTTCCCCAACCTTAGGGGGTGGCAGACTTGTCACCGACTAAGAGGTACCTCTCAGTACCGGCAAATCAGCTAATACTCCATAAAAACACAAAAATCATTCCATAAATACACCAAAATTTCCATAATTCTTCCAAAATTATTATTTTTTATTCCATTTCCAACAACTTAATCAGATACTTGACTTAATATTCTTCTCCTCCAGCGACCAAAAGAAACAAAAGTCCTTCAGTCATATTACTTCCGTTGAGGAACTTGAAACAGGGCATGTAAGGAAGGTAAAAACTTTAAAAAAATTTGTAGAAGAACTCAAAACAAAAAGATGAATTACTGACGTATATATGCGAAGTGTCATTGACCTTGATTTTTGAGGCATGTGAGGAAATATTTTTGAATAACCAAAATATGGATAAGGATTACTTGTTGCAAAATATGATTGTAAAATATGGATGTTGCAATACGGATTTCTTTACAGACGTAGCTACTAAAAAGCAAATGAAAATGTCATTAATTCAGAAATTATTTTGAACTGGAAATAAAATTTTAAAGAATTTTTCTCAGTAGAGGACATAAATTTGATAGTGATATGGACTATTTAAGACCTGATGGTTATAGAATAACAATTTTATTGATATAAATATGGTATTGAATATAAATATGGTATTAAAAAGGCACTTGAGAGACAGCCATATGGAAAAAAAAATCAACGGAGAACTACTTAATGTGATAAGATATGCAGACGATACAGTAATTCTGTCAGATAATATTGAAGGTCTCCAAATTCGGCTTGATCGTATTCACGAGGTAGGAGAGGAAATGGGCATTAAAATAAAATCAAACAAAACCAAATTTTTAGTGTTTAGTCGTGACCCATATCCCGATGCAAAGCTTCAATTAAACGGAGTCCAAGTTGAGAAAGTTCACAAAATGACATATCTGGGAACTGTGATAACGGACCAACTAGATCCAGACATAGAAATAAAACGTAGAATAGCAATGACTAAAACCACTTTTATGAAAATGAAGTCATTTCTTTGCAATATTCATCTCAGTTTAGAACTAAGACAAAGAATGGTCAAGTGCTATGTTTGGTCCGTACTTTTGTATAGTGCAGAAGTGTGGACGCTAAAAGTATCGATTATGAACAGAATTGAAGCATTGGAAATGTGGATTCATAGACGGATGCTGAAGATACCCTGGACAGCAAGAAAAACTAATGAAGAAGTACTAAGGAAGGTCAACAAAGATAGAGAACTGCTAAAGACTGTTAAACATCGTAAAATGTCTTATCTGGGACATATAGTGAGGGGAAGTCGATATAAAATATTACAACTGATCCTTAAAGGCAAAATAGCGGGCCGTAGAGGTGTAGGAAGAAAACAAGTTTCTTGGTTAAAAAACATTCGTGAATGGACTCAGATATCAAATGCAGGACAACTATTCCATATTGCAGAAGATCGAGAAGCCTTCGCAATGGTGATCGCCAACGTCGGATAATTCTGATATGGCACGTGAAGAAGAAGATAGTATTGAAAAGGAGAAAATGGTCATTTTTTCCTTGACAAGCAAAAAATATAATGGCGACTTACCCACTATCCAGAATTCTCCGATATTGAAACTAAAACCTCACTTCCTTCACAAATTTCAACATAAACAAAAACTTCCTTTCAACTTAAATTCTTGAATCCCCAAACTGAATAATACTTCCCGAAATAAAATAAAATGATGTCAAGACAATGGTCGCTGGAAGATCAACGTCAGTAGCGGGTGGTGGCGGAAGCTTAAGTTACCATCAATCATGGTTGCTGCTCCCTGCTCCATCACGCAGGCGGAAACGGTCATTGACACATGAACCAACCAATAAAATCCGGATTCACTAAACATATTACCAACCAAATACTTATAATTGGTTCCAAAAATTAGGTAACACTCTATGCGAGTGAACGTATACCTGGTTGCATACTATTAAGTCCTATCTGATTAATATTTTGACATGCATATTTCGTAACGATATTTCGAACGCTTATCGTTACAACTTGTGGTATCTCTACCACTTCATTTTGTATGTTCACTTCATTGGAATGATTGGTTTCGATGACTTCACCATCATCATCAGATCCTACATACTGGTCTTCGGCGATTGATTGTCGAATGGCTTTATCTTTTTTCTTTTTAAGCTCTTCAAGATTCTTAAGCCTTTCTTCTTGAATTAAACTTAACGATTGAAGGCCTTGTAGTTTTAGCTGAAGGTGCCTCAATGTGTTAAAAGCGAATAACGAATTTTTGTAGTTTGGAAAAAAATGGCCTTTTCTTCAGAATAGAAAGATTAACATCAGAGATGCGAAAAAATGTTTAAATATGAAATTGTAGCTTATTTAATTCCCAACAATCTGGTTTGCAAAAAGTTTTTCTACGGCAAAAATTGATTGAGCTATTGACAATTAAAACTTGTAATAACATGCAAAAACCACCTTTACCAACCCTTTCAAAGTCACCTCTTTTTGCGACTGAGAATTTTAAAAAGATTTAATATTAATAGGCTTATAGATCTTGTAAAAACCTACACAAGTTTTTTTTTACCAAACTTTCTAAGATAAAAAATAAAAAAGTTACGGTTAAAAAATCAATATATTTTTTTTTTGAAAAAAAAAGGAGAAATCCAATTGGAATAATAATAATGTAAGTTAGCGGTGTTTTTAGTCATTGGCCTTATTCATTATTCTTTATTTATGTATTATTAATAGAATCTAGAAGTTTGATGGGCTAGAATGACTAGTTTTTAAAAAACGAGTTAAAACCGAATAACGAATTTTTGTAGTTTGGTAAAAAATGCCATTCTCTTCAGAATAGAAAGATTAGCATCAGAGATACGAAAAAATGTTTAAATATGAAATTGTAGGTTATTTAATTTCCAAGAACTTGGTTTGAAAAAATTTTTTCTATTGCAAAAATTGAGTGAATCGTAAATGAGTATATCGAAAAACATTGATTTTTTCGATATAAAACTAACACTTTCGATAGCGAATAAATCGAAAACTATTAATTTTATTAAAAAAATGTATAGACCGTTTTTTAATTAGAATGAGTGTTTTTACTAACTTTTGCAGTCAAAATATAATAAAAAATTTCCACCCCCGAGATGGTGTGGCAACCACCCTCATGGTAAAAGCGCCTTTCGGCATCATATAGATTTTGATCCTTGGACTATCCACTATTTATTCTCAAATTTTCAAGCAAATCGATCCATTCTGTAAAAATTGCGAGTTGAAAAGCTTCGGTTCCTGGACTAACTGATAATAATCTTCATATTAGTATTAACGTTCTCGTAATCTAAGTGTCTAGTACGTCGAAACTATTCTAGTAAACTTTAAAAAGTTTTTCTTCTTGGCTGTCGTCTATCAGAGAGTTGCAGATGATAAATTCTTATTGCTAGTAGTACATTTTTGTTATACTCTCCTAGAACAAAAACTTTACTAATCAGTTCCCCATTACAAAAATTATAGTAGTAATGGTAACAAAGCAACTTCTTCTTCTTTTAGTGCCTATTCGTTTCGAATATTGGCGATCATTCTTTTCTATAATTATTTTATTACTGATGCTTTAAATAGATTAGTTGTTGTTGTGGAGAACCATTTCCTGGAGAACAAAGCCACTGAAACTATAAAAATAATATAATGTCTAATGTTTTATCAAGTTTAGTGTCAAAGCCATACCCAACTAGGTAGAATATGGTTTGTTTTTATTAATATTTTATGCACCAACAATCTTAACAACGTAGGCATTTTAGTATCTCATCCAATATTAATAAATTAAACCTAATAAAATTTCACGCAATTTTTGTTGCAATTTGTTCCATTCAAGAAGACTCAGATAATACTCATTCCGAGTTTCGACCAACCCTATATACTAAAATTAAACATTTCGCTATATTAATAATTTTTAATAATAATAGACTATATTAAAAATCACTTCAACATAAATGGAGTTTTTGATATCAAATCAGTACAATTCTACAGAGTGTGAAGTTTGCTACAAAATTTATAAAAAACCGTAATTATCTTTTAAACTTCCCTGTATAATTTACAAAATTTCATATTTTAAGAAAGAAGACATCGAGCAGAATCCTAAAATGTAAAAACACACAAGGTGTCCCATTTAAAAAAAACGAGGTTACAATTAACTTCCGGTATAACCGGAAGTAGCAAAGAGACCAAAATATTTTCATTAAATAGTTCATACCTTAAACCCCTGTATTCCAATTTTCATGATTCTCTTACCTTTAGTTCTCGAGATATTTCTAATAATAATAATAATAATATCGTATGGCATTTTTGCCGGGAAGATCCTTTCGGACAGTTCCGGCGCCATTTACATCTTTAACCCTGTTTCAAACTAGTGCCGATGTACACTAGCTCAGGGGGACCGACGGCTTTACGTGCTCTCCGAGGCACGGTGAGACGGCTCGTGTCATTATTGGAAATGAAAATGGTTTGTCTTTGGCAGGGCTCGAACCCACGTGCACTGGCGTATGAGGCCAGCGGTATTGCCGTTACTCCACGGCCGCTCACGATATTTCTAATAGGCCCTTTAAAATAAAGTTTATTTTGAATTTTAGTTGGGGGAACATTGTCAAAATCGAAATTTAACCAAAAAATGAAATTACGTTTTTTTTTTAATTAAAAGTTGCACCATTTTTTTATGCCACATTTAGGTCTAAAACTTCTCACAAAACTTCCTTGGACCTAAAATTTAACATAAATGTGATCAAAAAGATAAATTTCAAATTTTGTCACTTAACTTTTGCGGTTTAACTTTGCAATTGACGAATCTGCACCTTTTTTACTGACTGAAAGCCTACAGCAGGTCTCATAGTCTTTACAAAGGTGACAAATATATACTATAAAAATTTCAGAAAAAACAAAATATTAAAATGGAACAGAGTTGTAGAGAGTTAAATGCAGAAAAACGTGATTTCATTTTTTTTTCATTTTTAGGCTAAAATTGCAATTTTGACAATGTTTCCCTACATAAAATTTAAAATAAACCTCATTTTCGTTTTCAGCACCATCCAAAACATGGAGTAAAACCAAAATTGGCCATTCACCCTCATAGTCAGTATCTCGAAAACTAAGCGTTATTTTGGGGACGTATAACGTCGATATTAAAAGTTGCACCATTTTGTTTTTCTATAAAACATTTTGATCCAAAACTTTACAGAAAACTTCTTTGTATTCTATGTTTTAACATAAACGTTATTATAAAGCTAAATTTCAAATTTCGTTACTCAACTATTGTGATTAAACTTTGCAATTCACGAATCTGCACCTTTTACTTTAAAAAATTCTTAACTTTTATTAGAATAAGAGTAAAAGCTTGAAACAAGTACCATTGTCTTCACAAAGGTAAGCAATATATTTATACTGTGCAAAATTTAGAAAAAAATATTAAAATGGAACAGAGTTGTAGCGAGTTAAACGCAAAAAAACGTGATTTCTTTTTTTTTATTTTTAGGGTAAAATTGCGACTTTGACAATATTCCCCCACCTAATATTCAAAATAAATTTCATTTTCGTTTTCAGCACCATCAAAAACATAAAGTAAGACCAAAATTAGCCATTCACCACCCATGATCAGTATCTCGAAAAATAAGCGATATTTTGGGGATTTATAATGTCGATATTAAAAGTTGCGCCATTTTTTTCTATAAATATTTTGATCTAAATCTTTCCAGAAAACTTCTTTGTACTTTATGTTTTACATAAACGTGATTAAAAAGCTAAATTGTAAATTTCGTCACTCAACTTTTGAGATTAAACTTTGCAATTCACGAATCTTCACCTTCTACTTTAAAAACTTCATAACCTTTATTATAATAAGACCAAAAGCTTAAAACAGGCACCGTTGTCTTCAGAAAGGTGAGAGCTGTATACTGTAAAAATTTCAGAAAAATATTAAAACGGAACAGAGTTGTAGCGAGGTAAACGCAAAAAAACGTGATATTATTATTTTTTTTCATTTTTTGGGTAAAATTGCGATTTTGACAATGTTTCCGCACATAAAATTCAAAATAAGCCTTATTTTCGTTTTCAGCACAATCAAAAACATAAAGTATGACTAAAATTAGCCATTCACTTCACCGTGGTCAGTACCTGGTCATTTTTGGGGTGCCTGCCGCTCGCCTATTCGCTCCGTGCATGACTGACGCGACACCTAGCGTAGTCGTCTGAAATTTTTGGCAAACACAATTTGACGTTAAAAATATGATACACATATGACATATTTGAAGTTAATGTAATTTTATTTGCCATTTTTGATAAAATTTATTATACAAACAATAAGTTTGAATGTCAAATAAATGTCAAATTAAAAAGCGGATATTTGAAAGTTCTCTCAAGAAAATATCAATTTTAAGGGTTTTTCTTCACTTTTTCGTTATAGTTTAGTAGTCGGTGTTAACATTAATTAAGTGTACATCGAAAGCAATTAGGCAGTGTAAATTATTATTACCAGATTTTAACATTAGATGCGTCTATTGAACTATTCATTTTGTGATGTGTGTGTAACACAAAATGGAAATAGATGACGATAGGAATATACCACCAGATTGGGGAAGGATAGAAAGTCAATATGAAAATATAAATATAAATAATAAAAATCAAAATGGCAAAAATCAGGTAAGAGCAATATCTATTGAAAAAAAAATTATTATTCAATCAATATTCGCCAAAGTTGTCATATTTCGCCGCTACGGGCGCTGGCATGGTTTCGTGTATCCCCACCATGGTCACGCACGGACCGAATATGTATTTAATTTAAAAACTAGATGCCATTTTGGTTTTGTCTGTAAACACTAAACGTGTTCTTACGCATTTACTGCAATATTTGAGACCATGAGAATCAGAGTGGCCTAACTGATTTTAACATTACTTTAAATAATCAAAGAAAATGATCAGAAGCTATCAATGTCCGATTGTTTTAGTAATTGTATGTTGACCAATAATGATTCTTGGTCAACATAAAACTACTATAACAATCTGACATTTATAGCTTCTGATCATTTTCTTTGATTATTTAAAGTAATATTAAAATCAGTTTTAGCCACTCTGGCTCTCATGGCCTCATTTTATAATATTAAGCGGGCAAAATTAATATATCTTGGCAGTGCTGTTTTTGTAACAATAGAGGTTCCGGTACGCAATGTTCCGGGTGTCTGGGGAGGGTTCATAATGGGGGTCTGCCCCGGGAAAACTTTTTAAATTCAGCCTCAATAAGGGCGTTTTAAAGCTATTTGGGAGCAAGGAAAAAATTCAGGAATTTGTCTATAATTTTGTTTTTTTTTTTATTTTTTGTCCCAAGAGGTGCCGGTACGAAGTACCGGCGCGTACCGTCACAAAAACAGCACTGTATCTTGGTATGTTATTTGTGTAATTTCAGACATGATCCCGAAAAAATGTTTTACTGAAATGTTCGCTAAGAATAGTTCTAATTTTTTGAGTATATTCAAAGCCGTACAGACGGTTTCAATATCAATATCTGAAAAATATTTGTCCATTAAAATAACTTAATTAACGTAAGAAAACCTGAGGCCATAGTTGGGTTTTAATTTCAGTATTTTATAAATGCTAGAATATTCCACAGATTGTGGTGAACTTTGAGAAAAAAAACACAGTTTGATTGGTACACCCGGTATACAATGACAATTTACCTGTCTAGCAACAATATTATTACAGCGACATTGTTAAAAAATAAGGTTATAACATATTAAAAAAATCACTTAAATCGGACAACAGGTTTAGGAAATTCCAGACATCAAAAATGACCCATTTTATGGGGTGCCCGTTTTTCGTGCCGGTCAGTGTATATTCAGGTGTTCAGGAAGTTCTTTTTTTTTTCTCTCTGATTCTGGCCTTGGTTTAGAATTAGAACCTTTAGCCACGTAATTGTATAGGTAACTTATCACTAACTCGGTGTAATGTGTAGTGTGTGTGTTGGGTAAGTGTCTTGTTACTTTGTAAAGTCGACGTCATTGTCTTTGCAAAGAGACGCTAATTGTATCCGAACTTCTATATTTTTGGGTATTGCTTTTTTCAATGCTCTTTTACTCTGTTTATCACTTTCTTTTAACAGGCTATCTAATTTATTTTCAAAACTTTCCCAATTAGCCGACATTTAAAGTAAATCTAATCATTGCTCATTATATTAAAAAAAATATTATGTTATATTAAGTAATCATTAGTAAAATGTCATGTCAATGAATATTAAAGAATATTATATTTTAGAATCCCTATAAAATAATGTCAATACCTTAAACTCGGTCCATCATGATAATAAAAATTTGAAAATAATAATAAAAGTTCGATAAAGGAAGTATAAAAATAGGATAAATTCTTACCTTGTCTCTTTACACCTGGATTGCTTCTTTGGATTGTCCTCTTAAAGTTTCTCCCCTGTGTCGACTTTGGTTCGTTTCTCTATTGGATTGGTTTTACTTCCCATTTCTAGTTTATAACAACTATTTTCTGCGTACTTTCCTTCGGGTCCAAAAGGCTGGAGCTTAGCATGCTTTTCCAATCCTGGCAGGATCGCCATGACGTGGTACTAGGTCTGGTGGCTGAGCTATTGTGCCCTAAGTGCGGGATGTATAATAATATACCATTTTCACTTTATAAATATATTTGAACTTCACAGCGTTCGTTTAAATAATTAAACAACAGTATATATGTAAACAATAACTAAGGTATTATTGCTTCATCGTGACTAATCGATTGATCTGAATGTCTCGTCAATTATTTGGTTCGTTTATATACAATAAATCATAAGGTCAATACCGGTCAATGCCGAAACATATTTACATTACTATAAACTATACTTATAATATTTTATTCAATGCTAAGGGTTAACGTACTATGTTACATCATCCCCTTTTAGAGAGGAGGGCTTATATCGTCAGATATAAGTCCTCAACTATATTATCACCCTAACTTAACAGAAATCCTATTTTTATCCAAAATATAGCAATAAAATATTTATATTATTCCTTATTCTAATAAATTGGTACCTATTTTACAAGCAGATTAAATCTTATTTACAAATTAAATATATTTTAGTCTTTCTTTCACACTAATTCACTTCTTGTATGAATATAGCCTATTCTTATGAACTTCCTTTATTTTTCCCGGTTTTAACTCAATTTTGCAATTTACTTTACATATCTCTGATATCCTATATGGACCTTTGTACAATGAATCGAATTTGGTGTTCTCTTCGTTTTTAATTAAGACTAAGTCACCTACTTTGAATTTCTGAGGTGATGCTACGATTTGGCTTTGCCCCTGCCTGTTTATTTTTTGTTGTATTAAAATTTTGCGGGCTCTGGTATGCGCAAACTGAAGTTTATACTTAAGCTCATTATAATATGCGTCTATATTGTAGCATGGTTGGATGTTAGAGGTGAGGTTCTCAGGTATATTTGCTGGCCTCCCATATACTAATTCAAAAGGTGTGTACCCATGGTATGAATTGGGGGTGGTGTTGTAACAGTATGTGAACATTCTACACCACTCATCCCAGTCATCCTTACCTTCGTTGATGAAACACCTGACGTACTCGTTAAGTGTGCGATGTAATTTTTCGCAGCTTCCTATCGATTGAGGGTGGTAAGCTACCGAGAAGTTATGTTGGATGTTGAGCATTTTCGTCAAACTCGACATTATTTCGTTTTTGTATTCCGTCCCTTGATCCGTCCTTATTTGTTTCATTAGCCCGTAAGTGGGTATGAAGTTTTCGAATATACCCCTAGCTATTGTATGCACCTCCTTGTCCTGCACCGGGATACTTACTGCGTATTTCGTCAGTTCGCAGAGCATTGTTATGCAATACCGATTTCCTTCTCTGCTCCGTGGGAATGGGCCTACCGTGTCAATATACACTATATCCCATGGTTTCTCGGAAGTGTCCGTTACTACGAATTCCTCTGTATGGCCTTTCTTTGGTTTGTTTACTTGACATTTGTGGCAATTCTTGATATACAGTCTTATATACTTATAAATATACTTCGTTTTCCATATTTTTCCATTTAAAATTTGCTTTTAGTTTCTTTATTAGTCTATTATTCCCTACATGGCCTCCAAACATCGGGTGGTTATGATAGGTCTCTATTAATTGCTGTTTTTCTTTTTTCTCCGTTATTGTTCTAGGTACTTCGCAAATGCATATTTCTATATTTTTTAATACTTTATTTCCTTTCTCTATAAATTCTGTGATTGTGCAGTTTGTGAAAATTACGTCATTCGTATATATTTTTATTCTTTTGATTCCTCTAGCTTCCCAACGCTTAACCTAAATCAAAGTTGGTAAAATTGGTAGGCAGTCTTTCGCAAACCCGTATCCTGTTTCTGATCCGTATGTTCATCTCGAGAGAAATACGGTTATCTACAAAAGACAGGATTGGTAGCTTATGTGCTTCTAAATTATTTAGTACCTTCCTTACAGCTTTTCCCTGACTGTGAGTGTTAATCTTTGCTTGATTCGGGACGGGCTTTCCGCACTCTACCTTAGACCCTGCATTTCTTTTTGCTTGGGCCCTTGTTATTGCCAAGATATGAGTATTATCAATATATAAGTCTTTCAGCTGATCCACGGATATTCTTGAAATACTATCAGCGTAGTTATTATTTCCTGTGATGTAGTGTATGTCAAAGTTGTATTCCTCCAAATCTAGACTAATTCTTCTGAGTTTAGATGTAGGTTCTGTCATGGAGAACAGATGGGTCAATGGTTTGTGATCTGTTTTAATAATAAATCTCGGTGCCCCATACAGATAGCATTTAAAATGATTTATGCCCCCAATGTATAGCTAGCAGTTCTTTCATAATTATAGGCTTATTGATTTCACTTTTCTTGAAGGCACGTGATGCATATGCTATGGGTAGATCTATACCATCATAGTTTTGACTCAGAATTGCTGAACATGCTGTATTAGATGCATCCGTTGTCAAAATAAATTGTTTGTTGAAGTCCGGATATTGAAGTATAGGAGGGTTTGTTAATGCCAGTTTTAGCTTCTGAAAAGAATTTTCGCACTCTGTCGACCATTCAAATTTCACTTTTTTCTTTGCCAATCTATTTAGCGGTATACAAATTTCTGCAAATTTCCTAATAAATCGTCTGTAATAATTACAAAAAGCTACAAATCTTTTTGCTTCATCAGCTTTTGTAGGGGTAGGATAATTCTCAATTACCGAATATTTTGCTTTATCTGGTCGTACGCCGTCTTGAGATAAATCATGCCCTAAGTAAGTAACCTCTTTTCGGAAGAATTGGCATTTTTCAGGATTTAGCTTTAGGTTGAATTTCCGGCATGTTTCGAATACCTTTCTTAAGTTAGTTAAGTGATGATTTTCTGATATGCCTATTACAACTATATCGTCCATATATAGGAATGCTTTTTCGGGTGTCAATCCTGAGAATGCTATCGACATCATTCTTGAAAAGCTATTTGGGCTTATGTTTAACCCAAACGGTAATCTTGTGTACTGAAATGATCCTTTCTCTGTACTGAAGGAGGTGTATTTTCTTGAGGCTTTTTCTAGTGGGATTTGGTGGAAACCTGACATTAGGTCCAGGACTGAAAACCACCTAGATCTTCCTAATTGATCTAGAATTGCATCTATGCGCGGTAACGGGAATTTATCTGTTACTAACTTCTTATTAAGTTGTCTAAAATCAATGCACAATCTCCACGCCTTGCTTCCGTCTATTGATTTTTTAGGTACTAAAACTACTGGACTGTTGTATTCCGACGTTGAAGGTTGTACGATACCTTGCTTTAGCATTTTGTTTACCTGCGCGTTGACTTCCGATGTTTGAAAATGTGGGGTACGATAATTTTTAATATATACTGGGGTAGTATCCTTCACCCGTAGCTTCTGTTCGTAAAAATTATTATGTGTTAATATGTCGTCTTTTAATGCAAAGATGTCTGCAAAATCTTCACACAAGGCTACTAGTTTCTCTTTCGCATACTCAGGAACTTCTAGATTCAGTGATTCCTGCAATATTTTCTTCCTGTTTTCCATAACATTCTCTACCTTATATATGTTGAATAGGTTCAGCTCCAATGTTTTGATGTCATTTGTATTGATAATCGCACTCTCATAGTTTGTATTCAAAATTTTGATATATGGGTTTTTCCTTGAAATGATCGATCTTGCTATGAAAACTCCTTGTATAATTTCCTGTTGTTCTACGACTATATTCTCATTTATACCTTTAAATCCATTGATTAATCTATAAATTTCGCATCTCGGTGGAATTGCTATGTTGTTCTGATTTGTGTTATCAAGAATATTAAGACTAATGTAATAATCATCGTCAGTTTTTACGTGTAGTTTCAGGTTGGAATAGTCTAACATACATTGATATTTGGTTATGAAGTCTCTCCCGATTATTCCATCTGTGGGTATCGGAAAGTCTTTCCTAACTACCTGGAAGCTATGAAGAAAAGTGTTTCCATTTATGTTTAGTAAAGTGTCTACTCTCCCTAACGTTTGTAATTCTCCTTGCGTAACTCCCTTTATTTTGACTATTGAGTTTCTTTGTATTGCTTGGCGTGGGAAATCATCCTCAATTTTTAATAAGGAAATATCTGCTCCTGTATCCAGTATAAATGTGTGTATTTTATTCGATATTTTTGTGTAAATTTCTACAAAGTTAGAGAGTGTTAAGTCAAAGTTGTAAATATAATGGCTACTTTCTTTTGTGAGACGGTTGGGATTGACCCTAACCCTATTTCCATTCAAAACCCCAACTGCGTTTCCTCAGGCGAATTTTCGCTTGTACTCTCGCTTTCGCAAGTTCTAATATTGGCATTATTTGCTCTGTTAAAATTTGATCTACTGTTTCCCCTATTATAATATTCCTGATTTCTCCTATATCTTGGGTCTCCTCTATATCTAGTACCGTTGTTATTTCGCCATTCTCCTTGCTGTCTCTCATAATTGTTTCTATTCCAATTTCTGTCCTGACCTCTACTACTGTTTCCTCTAAAGTTGGTCTTATAGTTCAGCACTCTATTCTGCTGCTCATCTGACGTGTCTATTGACAAAAATTTTGTCAACGCCTTCTGTGGTGTGTCAAACTTCCCTGCTTCCATTATTATCCTTACCCTTTCCGAACTTGCATTTCGCGTCAATGTATTGACTGTTGCTTCTGCCGCGTATTTTCTAACCAGGTCTCCGGGCATTCCTTCCGCTATATACGCTGTTTTCAGTTGTTCTACCAATTCTTCTATTTCTGTAGCGTATGTTGTCGGGTCCCTATGGGCTTGTTTCTTCCTATTCAGCTTGGCTATTACCAATTTAGGATTATCTCCTTTTATATTTTTCTTTAATGTGTCTATAATTTTCTCGATGGAATCCTCTGTCGTGATTAGACTTCTCGCTTTTCCCATAAGCCTTGATTTTACCAGTGTTATTGCTGTATTTTCGTGCCCTTCTTGTATCGATTTTACGAATTCTAATGCATCCACGAATGCTTGCAACTTCCCGATTTCTCCATCGAATTCTCTGGGCAACACCCTACTCGCTGTAGTTAGAAAGTCGTTCATATTTAAGGCCATATTTTCCTCAGTTTCGCTGTGGTCCTGTGCTTCCACTATATCTTTTCTTATATGTTGTGTAATCGTCTCGGGAACTATTATCCTTGAGTCTAGAGCTTGGAAAGTTCTGATAACCTTATCCCTGATTTTGCAGAAATAATTGCTACAAATAGTACGCTGAGCGTCGTTAAGGATTCCTTCGTTTTTGCTTACCAGTGCAATGAACTCGTTATATGTAGTGATTAGGTTGCTGATTATGTCCAATCGTACTTCTATATTTTTGGGTATTGCTTTTTTCAATGCTCTTTTACTCTGTTTATCACTTTCTTTTAACAGGCTATCTAATTTATTTTCAAAACTTTCCCAATTAGCCGACATTTAAAGTAAATCTAATCATTGCTCATTATATTAAAAAATATATTATGTTATATTAAGTTAAATCATTAGTAAAATGTCATGTCAATGAATATTAAAGAATATTATATTTTAGAATCCCTATAAAATAATGTCAATACCTTAAACTCGGTCCATCATGATAATAAAAATTTGAAAATAATAATAAAAGTTCGATAAAGGAAGTATAAAAATAGGATAAATTCTTACCTTGTCTCTTTACACCTGGATTGCTTCTTTGGATTGTCCTCTTAAAGTTTCTCCCCTGTGTCGACTTTGGTTCGTTTCTCTATTGGATTGGTTTTACTTCCCATTTCTAGTTTATAACAACTATTTTCTGCGTACTTTCCTTCGGGTCCAAAAGGCTGGAGCTTAGCATGCTTTTCCAATCCTGGCAGGATCGCCATGACGTGGTACTAGGTCTGGTGGCTGAGCTATTGTGCCCTAAGTGCGGGATGTATAATAATATACCATTTTCACTTTATAAATATATTTGAACTTCACAGCGTTCGTTTAAATAATTAAACAACAGTATATATGTAAACAATAACTAAGGTATTATTGCTTCATCGTGACTAATCGATTGATCTGAATGTCTCGTCAATTCTTTGGTTCGTTTATATACAATAAATCATAAGGTCAATACCGGTCAATGCCGAAACATATTTACATTACTATAAACTATACTTATAATATTTTATTCAATGCTAAGGGTTAACGTACTATGTTACATATCGATAAAGATGACAGAACAGATTAGAGAAAATTTGACGCAGGTTTGTCAAAATGACAGTGATTATTTCATTCATAGGAGATTCTGACCAATAGAAAGCTACAGAAATGCAAATTAAGGTGATAATTTTTGATAATATCCCGTCGTCAAGTATATTACGTCAGATGCCCTTCGTTGCTACGAAAAAATACATTCAGTGACATTAATGACAATTAATGTTTTAAAAATTATAAAAGTGATGACTTTTAATCGTCAAATACTTATAAAAACTTTGTGTTTAATTGTACTAATTTGTACTTACATAAATAAATTACAATAAAATTTGGGTTTTGAACAGTTTTATTCATGAAATAATCGCAACAAATTGCACTCGATCTCTAAAATTAATATAGAATTTTAGAGCTCTTGTGCAATTACTACTGATAATTTCTCTATGTTGTCTAATTAGTTATTTAGTTATATGTTCGATTTCTTGTTAGAAATAAAAAATTTTAGTAGTTCCAAGATTACACAAAATCTAGGCATGGGATAAAAAAGTTTATTTGAAGAAAGTTTATTTTTTTTCTTCTTAATGGCGGTACAGGCTCCTTTTTTCAATATTTTATTTAGTTATAGAGTAATTTCCACGTACTAACATATTTCTGAAATTGGGCTCTGTAATGCCATTCTTTATTATATTACGAATATGTGTGCCAAATATCTCGACAAAATATTCAAAATTAGAGCCGCAATCTTGGAACGCGTTTGTTGCTTCCTGTTGATCGCTACTGTAGCCTCTTAATGTAATTTACTGATATTCCTAAGTATTATAAAAAAATGTGTCACATTCGCTTTGTAAATCTTTCTTTTGCCTTTCGTAGCCACAATACTCCGTTTCTTTCCTGGTTTTTTTGTAGACCACTTCTCTCAGCTGATTCTAAAAAAAATTAAAATGAATGGTAATTTTTCTATTCTTTAAAGGGGTGACACACACGCGAGTAAGTACGCGAACTTATGACCCGACGACCTTTTTCGCGTGTGTGTCACCGCAAGTACGCGTACTTTAAGTCCGCCGTCGATCCAACAAGTTTGAAATCTTACTCGTAGCCTGTACGTGTATCACTGCGTCGAGCCACGAGCCGCGAGCCGTTATTTTATTGCGTTTAAGTTACACCTATATTTTCACTAATTATGCAAATTGCCTATAAATAATTGAATCGTTTATTATTGAAAGGAGACAAGAAGTTACATTTTATAAGTCTTTAGAAAACCGTAAAAAACTATTTTAAGCTATTATACTAAATTATTTTAGATTCTTTGTTTTTGAGTAAACCTACTTATTTATAGGCCTACCTATTTATAGACCTACCTTGTATTAAATTATAATAGATCAAAAACAAGTGACATATTTCACATCATAATTTTGACAGCTTACCTCACTTACAAAAAATGAACGAATAAATGAACGACGGTGGTTTATTAGGACAATTTTTTTTTTGAAAAATAAAACGATATTTTTTGTAAAATATAATGTAAAATGTAACTGTTCATTTTAATGAAACGTAGGTACTGAAAATACTGACAATATACCTAAGTCTGCTGTGTGTCACCGACGGCGAGCCGAGTAAGTCCGCGATCTTTAAACCCGCGTACTTAAAGTTTGCGTGTGTGTCACGCGCTTTACAATTAACAATCAAAAGAAATACTATTTACAGGTAATAATGTGCATAAATAATTCGTTTCATACTCTAGATCAGGGGTTCCCAAATTGGGGGCGCGCCCCCCCTGGGTGGCGTGAGGACATATCAGGGGGGGGGGGGCGCGAGACAAGTTGAACATTAAATTAAATTTAGTTATTTTTCTAAAATTCAAAATTATCCGCTTGTTAAATTGTGTCTGGTAACGCAGAGTAAGCAAAAGTTATCTCAAATAGGTACCTCTTTTTGACAACACTGTGAAACGCCGCATTGATGATATGACCGAAAACATACAAAACCAGGTAGTTGATGCAGTAAAATAACCGCCATTTTTTGCTATTCAGCTAGACGAGAGTACTGACATAGCACAATGTTCTCAGTTAATTGTTTATGTTCGGTATATTCAAAACGAAAGAATGAAAGACGAGCTACTCTTTTCTACAGAGTTGGAGACTGGAGACCACGACAAAAGCTATTAATGTTATGAAAGCAGTGTGAGAGGTTTTTGACAAACATGAACTCTCTTTGCAAAAACTGATCAGTTTATGTACAGATGGCGCACCTTCAATGCTTAGTTTTTTGATCAGGCTATTTGCAATTAGTAATAGAGAAAAATGCTGATGTGATTGAGATACATTGTTTTATACATCGACAAGCCTTGGCAGCAAAAACCCTTCCAAATGAACTTATGGTTGTCTTAAAGTTGTGTATTAAAGTAGTGAAGTACATAAAAAAACAGTGCGTTGAAAACTCGACTGTTTAAAACTCTTTGTGAAGATTTAGAAAGTAATCCCAAAACACTGCTACTTCATACAGAAGTACGATGCTACGATGGCTCTCAAAAGGAAACATGTTGGCAAGATTATTTGACCTTTGAGATGAAGTAATCACCTTGGAACATCAAGAACAAAATGAGCTAAACATGGCCTTCAAAAAACATTGTAACCAAGCAATAGTCAACATAGACTCCCTGCCTGAATCACTTCAAGAAGATGCTTTGCAAATAAATCCAAATGATTTTTTGCATGATTCCTCTGCCAAATAATTTGTTATAATTGACAAACCTTCATTTTGGTTAAAATATTTCAAAGTGTATCTTAGTGTATCACGGGAAGCTCTTCATTTATATTTGCCTTTTTCAAGTAACTGTGCGATTTTCAACACTTGTGGCAATTAAAACAAAGTATCGGAATAAACTTGATGTTGCTAGTGACTTGTGCTGTGCACTTACTAAAACTCAGCCACGAATAGACATACTAGTAAATAAAACGCAAACACATCCATCTCACTAATCAACCTAATCTATTTTTCTTTTATTAATAATTTTTGTATTTTATGGAAACTGATTTTGTTGTATCTTATGGCAGAATAAGTAAATGTTTTGTTTTGTTCCTATTTAGGCGCATACAATTTATTATAAAGGGGGGCGCGAGAAGCTTTCATTTCAACAAAAGGGGGCGTGGTACCAAAAAGTTTGGGAACCCCTGCTCTAGATAGATTTATTGTTATTCATTCACCAATATTATTTCTCCTTATCTCGTCGTGTCGTTTACCTAGCACAAGTAGGTACAAGAAAACAAAGAATAAAGAAAGCTTAAAAAGGATTTTTTAATATGTACTTACATAATTGTTTAAACAAAAAAGATCCAGAGCAAAACGAACAGACCAAAAAGAACAGCAAAACCACTAATTTCCAACCACAAATTTTTGGGTTATGATGTGATACCACAACTCACACCGTCACACCACACCACGCGCCGTGCACAGATACACGCGCGGCAAATGTGAAAATGAACGCATTTAAGAATTATAAATGCCTCTCTTCGTTTTTGCACAAGTTTCTGTTTCCTTTTTAATTTTTAGGAAGGTTGCAATAATAAATTATTTTTAGTTTTATTTGTAAAAGAAAGCTGAGAAAAATATCGCAGGCATCTTGAAATTGTTAACAAATGAAATACCACCAATACAATAAATTTAAAATGTTTTTTTTAAATAGGTCCATAATATGAGAGAGCATCCATTAATATAACATTTAGTATTTATTATTTGACATCTTAAAATATAGGACATGGGTAGTATTTTCATAGAATGTCTTATGGTAACATTCCAGGAATAATTTAATCAGATGTTCACCGATTGTTCCTTGAATGCACATGACATTCAAACATTAATAGAACTTTGGTAGTAAATTCCTGGAATGTTTTGTGTTGTTGGGGTTGTTTATAAATGGTTTATAAATGACAAGCGGTAGTCATTTCTAATTTAAATATCTGTTGGCGTGGCTTGGGTTTCTGTAGACTTTGGTTGCATATCATGTGTCTTCTTTTGTAATTAGCACATCCAGAAAAAGAAGTGAATTATTATTTTATTGTTCCATGGTGAGGTCCTTCATTATTGAGATTCATCAGAAATTCATTCAATACTTCTGGTCTATGAGACTAGAAGGAGAACATATCAACAGTATGCGGCAAAATAAACAGTACTGAAATTAATATTGAACTGTTTATGAGTATTTATAATATATAATATAGTATGATATAGCCGTGAAAACATTATTCACGACGATGCACGTTCTCAATAAAACAGATGTTAAATATGCCCTCTGGCCAGTGGCGGATCTACGGGGAGGGAAGATGAGGAAATTTCCCCCCTAACAAGATCCAAAATTAAAGAAAAAAATTTGTTCAAACATAAAAATATATTAGCTGATATGAAACCGAAACCACAGAAAGACAAATTCAACCCAATAAACATGCTAGTTAGAAAAATTAAGGGAACTTAATGCCTATAAGTTATTATATGTATTTGTGTCTTTTATGTAATCTGAGTTTATCTTTTTTACGTCTTTTGGTTGGCTTTTCATTTCAAGTTCCCCCTAATGCAAATTTCCCCTCTAAAGGTAAATTTCTGGATCCTTCATTGCCTATGAAAAAATGAAAAAATCTTGAATTCTAGTCCGCAATTCCGAAATGGCAGACTTTGGATATGTCTGACCCCTTCAGAATTCCCCATGTGTACGCATCTGGTGTCGTTAGTTCTGGTAATGGAAACTCCCAATATGATCGCGCAGTATTCAAAGAGACTCCCTGGCAGTGTAACAGGTTGCCCAGTCTTGTGGAAACCATTGTCGATTTTAAGCTTGGACCATTTTCGTGACATTTTCCGTATGACCGAAAATAGTACTCCACCATAAAAATTTTTTCTGCAAAACTGAGTAGCATTCTGAAGCATCTAACATTATCACGACATTCACATAGGTTATAACGACCTTCGGAAACCACTCAGTACGTTTCGGCGCCTGACACGTACAAATTTGAGGTATACGAATTTTAGTACTGTTTATTTTGCCGCATACCGTATTTCCACCATACAGTGGGTTATTTGTCTTGTTTGTGTACAATGGTGGTCCGAAATCCTCTATGAATATATTATCTGCGAATAATGGAGATAAAGATGAGCCCATAGCTAATCCGAAATTTTGTTTATGGAAGTCATTATCTAGTTGAAGTGTTATCTGTGCAAAGTATTAGTAGCTCCATGATAGCTGATACACTCACTTTGGTTTTTGATTTTGTTGTCAATGTATCATCTGATCATTCTCTTCTAGTTTACTTCTTATTATTTTAAAGCTACTTGTAATACATTCATAGACAAAAATATGGAATATTTATATTATGATACCATAACTTGAAATAATTACGAAATATCTTGCTAAACTTATTATTTACACATATGAGACCAGAATTCAGTTATGGAAGCCAAATGGACAAAACTTCGTCTACAGAAAAGTTGTCCAACGGTATGTCAGTTGTAACCTCATACAGATGATCAGTTTTGGTGTTAACGGTATCATCCTATGGGACGGTTCAGCTTGAGAAAGACATACCAAACTTGTGGAAATTATTGGGTGAATGACAGCTGACATGCATACTGAAAACATTTAGATCATGTTTTGCCATTTGTCGGCCATATTGCATATGACAGATTCATGCTAATGCACGAATTAGAATAGTGAATGCTTACCTTGATGAGATTCAATTTGAAAGATTATGTTGGCCATCATATCCCGGATTTAAATCCGATCGAGCATAAGTGGGACACAAATCTCGGTCCCATGACACTGGGAGATCTAAGGTTTGCGGCTGAAGAAGAAGGGAATGCAGTTCGTCAAGCATATTCAAGATTTAATTCAGAGTATTCCAAGACGGCTACAGGCAGTGGTTAAAGTTCGAGGAGGGAATACTCACTATTAATTTTAGTGATTCGGCCAGACAACTGTAGTGTCACCCAGTGTTAGAAATATTGCTTTATTGTCACTGAAAATCATACAATTTTATGGACAAAGCTTAACATAGAGTCAAATAACAATAATAATGGAGTCACTGAAGGTTTTAACCTCCGATTTCGTTGAACCTTCATCGATTTTCATGAAAATTGGTGAGTAGTTAGAAGATACTTCAAGGAACAAAGGTGACATGATGTTAACTTGCGCTTTTACCCTGGGGGTGGTTGCCACTCCTTCTCGGGGGTGAAATTTTTTTATTAAAAATAATAACAGAAATCGATAGAGGGGCAACTTCTAAGCAAAATTTGTTATATAAAGTTATTAACATAAATCAATACTTTTTGAGTTATTAAATATCAAATATTTTACTTTTTCTTAAAAAAATGTATGTTTTAAAGCTGTTTTTCACGTATTGCTCAAAAACTATCAGCTTTTTTAAAAAAGGTATTATTGCCAAAATTAAAGATAATAAAAAATTTAATACAGTCCCTACTTAAAGAACTAAACTAATGTTATTTCAAAGTGAGTTATGGGTAATTGAATGTATATTTTTTTCGACGAGTACTCAAATCTAAGTATTCACGCTTACATAACGGGAAAACAATGCATTTTATAGAATATACTTGTTAAACACTTGTCAAAGTACTTCGGAATACCTATCAAATGAGCTCAAGTAGAAGTTAATAGCGTCAATATTAAGCAAGTTATGATGAAAATAAGAGAACCCTTTCGATTTTTTTAGGAAAAAGTGAAAAATAAAACATACGCCATTTCCACAAAAATTAAAATTTGTAGTAATCCTCACAAGAATTTCTTTAGGTTAGCATAGTTAATGATTTCAACAATTTTGACCGGTTTAGAATGCATATTTTTGAAAAAAAGATATACCTAATTTAAAAAAATCTGAATTTTTAAAATGATCTTACTTTTCATTTTCTTTTGATAATAACTCCAAAAATACTCAATATACGTAAAAAATTATATATAACCAAATTTTAGTTTTTTCTGTTCCAAATACTTTACCGATTTTGCTATTTCCGTATAGTAAAAAGTAACCGAGATAGAAACGTTTAAAATTTCAATTTTGCTTCGAGAACCATGTAACCGGGGCCATTTAACCTTTTATTTTAAAAAAACTAAGAGGTTTAAAAGACTAATTTCGACGTTTTTTAATAGCTCTTGGAATCAACTTTTAAATAGTTTTTAGGTTAACCTGATATCTTAAAAACTAACGGAGTTATTTACAAAAAAACAATAACATTTTTTGGAAAAATTTTTAAAAGATACATTTTGAAACATTTTTGGTGCATAAATTTTAATGCTATCAACTTGTTCGAGGGCTTATTTGATAGATATTTCTATGAACTTTGACAAATGTTTAATAAGTTTATGTTATAAAATGCATCACTTTCCCTGTATTTAAGCTTGAATACGTAAACTTAAGTACTCGACGAAAGATATATACGTTCAATTACCTATAACTCACTTTTAGTTAACATTGAAAGGTTTTTCTAGTAAGAAGTTTATTTGATTTTTTATTAGCCTCAATTTTAATAATAATAACTTTTTTGTAAAAACTTATAGTTTTTGAATTATTTATGAAAAATCGGTTAAAAACATGCATTTTTCTCACGAAAAATTAAAATATTTGATCTTTAATAACTCAAAAAGTTTTGATTTATTTTAATAACTTTATATAACAAATTTTGCTTATAATTTGTCCCTCTATCGAATTGTGGGGTTATTTTTAATAAAATAATTTTCACCCCCGAGGAGGGGTGGCATCCACCCCCAGGGTAAAAGCGTAAGTTGGCACCATGTCACCTTTGTTCCTTGAGATATCCTCTAACCACTCACCAATTTTCAGGCAAATCGATGGAGGTTCAACGAAATCGGAGGTAATAGCTCATATCCACCTTCATATATTACAAAAATTAATATAAATTGCAAATTAAACATACAACATAATAAAATACAGACATAGGAACTATAAGTTTAAGCTGCTGCATGTGACACCCAAATATACACACACCCAAACTTATATGGAATCACCTGATATTTCTTATTATTTCGGGCGATTTTAAAAAAACGAACATACGAAGTCAAACAATATTTATTTTAAAGCAATTTAATAACAAATACATAACAATTAAATAAAACAATAACGTATTTAACAAACAAATTGAAAGCAGTTGTTTTAAAGTCAATAGCATACAAAATGTCAATGTAAAACGAATAATGTTTAACTTGTTTTTATTTATTTTTTTGTATTTTGTGGTAGTCAGTGTTATCACCTCTAGTCCTTATGCAAGCTTCAGTTTGCGTGGGCACGTTCCTAATCAAATTATCAACATTTTATTGTGGTAGGTTGCTCCATCCTTTAAAAGCAGCTTGTACTAGCCGTGCGGTGTTTTGTGGATTATCCCGGCGAGCTCTAATTTTTATTTTAAGCATATCCCACAAATACTCTATAGGATTAAGCACGGGTGAGCAAGCAGGCCACTCCAAACAAGGCATACCTTTTGCTTCAATGATGTCTCTAGTCACTCTAATGGTATGTAGAGGTCCATTATCATGAAATAAAATTAAATTTTCTCCTGTTGCGCCTCTCCAGAGCCTGACTACAGGTTATCAACATACATGTGAGCAGTTAAAGTTGATTGGATGAAAATTAAAGGAGTTTTTTTACGGATCACAATTCCTCTTCAGAACATTACACTTCCCCTTGTACATTTGTGAACAGATCTGACAGTTTTCGCTCTTGCTTGTCTTCCTCGACCTCTAAGTACACGATTTCGTGGGTCATCTGATTTTCCATCTGATTACATTAAATTCTGACTGTTTTTGAAAATAGCACATTTTGTCAATTCCCAATGTTCCAGTTTTGGTGGTAAAGACACCAATTTTGGCGATCAATCTTGTGCTGCCTGGATAACTCGGGAACCCATAACTGTCACCTGCTGTATACTTCTTGGTACGAACTCTTCTTCTTATCCTTTCAACTGAAACAGTTACACATGTAGCTTCCAAAAGCTGCCTTTGGAGCTGCAGGTGAGAAATGGTTGGGTGTCTTCCAGCTGATTGGACAATTAAACGATCGTGGAGAGCCGTTATTACTTTTGGCGACTTTCCCTTGCTTTATTTTTGAGCTTTCCTAGTTCCTGTTACCTAGCATATGTTTTGGACAGAACGACCTGTATTACGCCTAGCTCTGCAGCTATGTCCATCTGAGAACATTACTTTCTCCACAAGACCAATAATCTTTCCTCGTTGTAAGTTCTATAACCCCACATGAGGCATATTTTCATTTTTGGACGCAAAAGTTAGTTTATTTATTTTCGTTCAATTTGCAACTCAAGCAAATAATCTATACCGTACCGGGCTGTACTATCCGATTGTCTTGTATATTTGTTTATTTTCAATAAAAACCTTTAATCTTCGCAACAATAACAAGTTTTTTCAAAACAAGTAAATATTACTTTGAAATACATGGTGATTCCATATAAGTTTGGGTGTGTGTAGATAAATATACATACTTTAGTTACTTGTACATTACTGTAATTTCTTAGTTAGTCATTAAGAAACTCTTCTACTGAATAATATGGTCTTAGTTACATGAGCTTTTGTCATTTTACGAAACTTAGGAAAGATGTTGCAGATTTGAGTTGTAAAGGGAGATGGTTGTATAGTTTAGTAACTCAGAGGACGGGATCGGTAAATAGACATCAAAAGTAGAATTTCTTGTGGAGTAGTCATAATGAGGCCTTGCTGGAAAGACATGCAGGTGTTTACGAATTAAGCAAACAGTTTCTAAAATATACAGGGTGATTGATTAGTAGGGTAAAGCTCAATAGCTCCGCTATAGTAATAGATAGCAATAAAAGTTAATAACAAAAATTTTAGCCACCTTTGAGCTTCACATTACAAAATTAGTTAGACTGTTACAGGGTGTTCGATAACACAGTGGCAAACCTAACTTATGTTTTTTTTTTTAAATGGAACACCCTATATTTTATTTTATATTCGAAATCCTGTTAACTTCTCCATCACAAAAATATAAAGGTTTGTTATGTTATACAGGGTATTTACAAAGTTATAACCAATTTTGTATGAAAATCGTAACAAGTTCAACTCCCTGTATAAATAAAAATAAGCACAACAGCAATGGTTTATTAATGCCATATTTTTTTAGTTATTGTCAAAATTTTTAAGAATTATTCATATTTCTAATTTTCCTTATATCAAATACAGGGTGAGTCAAAACGCAAGTACATTATTTTCTCAGTAATGTTAAATGGAACACCCATATTTTATATCATTATTGAAAAGTAACATTAACGTACTTTAATTTTTATATAACATTCCCTATGCCCAAATTTATGAGTTTTCGAGATATTTTCATTTTTCAGAGCAAATTATTTTAGGTGTTTAAATTTATCTAAATTTTAAGTAAGTCATGACTTAATTGACAATTGAACATTACCGATTATCAATGTAATCAATGTAACACTGTAGCAAATAAATAAATAAAAATAATTTATTAGTAATACATTTTACAAACAAAAACACAACCACTACATGCAACATTTTTGAACCAATTAAAAACTATCTTTTTATGTAAATGCAACAAATAAACAAAGAAAATTAGTAATAAATTTTACAAAAAAAACACACAAACGCAAAATACAATATTTTGTGAAGACAATTAAACACTACTTTTGTATGTAAATGTAACAATGTAACAAATAAAGAACGAAACATAATTTATCAGTAATACATTTTGCAAAAAAACATGTTTGAAAAAATTAGAAGCTACTTTTAATAAAATATTTTTAATAATCTAATTACATAAATTATCTCCTAACACATTTATGTACGCCTAAAAACGATCATTGAATGAACTACTTACTCTACGGAGCATTTGTAAATTAACACATCGAAATACACTTTGTATTCTATTTTTCATCTCATCCCTTGTTGTTGGAGGTATTTTATAAACTTCATTATTAACGTAACCCCAAAAAAATCAGTCCAGTTTATTAATTTCTGGTGATTTGGGTGGCCACGCTGCTGGTCCATTGAAAAATGAAAATATATCGAAAACTAATAAATTTAGACATAGGGAATGTTATCTAAAAATTAAAGTACGGTAATTGTACTTTTCAATAGTGATATAAAATACAGGGTGTTCCATTTAAAATTACTGAGAAAATAATGTACTTGCGTTTTGACTCACCCTTTATTTGATATAAAGAAAATTAGCAATATCGACCATTCTTGAAAATTTTGACAATACGTTAAAAAATATGACATTAATAAACCATTGTTGTTTTGCTTATTTTTATTTATACAGGGAGTTGAACTTGTTACGATTTTCATATAAAATTGGTTATAATTTTGTAAATACCCTGTATAACATAACAAACCTTTATATTTTTGTGATGGACAAGTTAACAGGATTTCGAATTTAAAATAAAATATAGGGTGTTCCATTTAAAAAAACATAAGTTTGGTCTGAAACTGTGTTATCGAACACCCTGTAACATTCTAACTAATTTTGTAATGTGAAGCTCAAAGGTGGCTAAAATTTTTGTTATTAACTTGTATTGTTATCTATTACTATAGCGGAGCTATTGAGCTTTACCCTACTAATCAATCACCCTGTACTAGAACCCCAAAAAGAAAGACCATATCGAGGATGAGACTCGAACAAGGAAAAATATGTTATTTTAGAAGATGCTAGATTGAGTTCCTTCGAAACAGATCTTATAGCATAGCAGGCTGAAGCCAGTTTCTTACTTAACAAATCGATATGAAGGGACAATTTGAGGTTGCTGTCTAAAAAATACCGAGAAATTTTACAGAATCAACTGTAGAGATCTGGCTGTTATTAACAAGCAGGGGTTGAAGAGCACTTTTATAGGATAATGCTACTGTCTTATCCACGTTAAAAGAGAGTATATTAGAGTCAGACCAGGTTTTTATCGTAAGAAAATCAGAAGTTATAGTTGCATGAGGAGTTGCAATAGTTGAGTTGCTCTAAGTGATACTGGTATCATCAGCAAAAAGAAAAATTTTTCCATCGATTTTTAAATTAGTGATGTCATTTATAAAGATAAGGAACAGTAGAGGACCCAATACTGAACCTTGTGGTACTCCACATACAATGTTTTTGAGACTAGAGTCAGTATCATTTGCTCTAACCAATTGTTTCCTATTATTCAAGTAAGATTGGAACCAATTCAAAGAAATACCTCGAATTCCATAAAAATTTAGTTTTTTAATCAAAATGTCGTTATTTACACAATCAAAAGCTTTTTCATAGTCATAGAAAACAGTGGCAGTATAAAGATTATTGTTTAGTGCTTGGTAAACCTTATGAAGCACAGAAAACATGGCATCAGTGGTACATTTATTAGTAAAAAAGCCGAACTGATTTTGTTGTTATCAATGAGAAAGGACAGTTGGGTTTGTATAAGTCTCTCAATAATTTTGGAGAGCACTGGTAGTAAGGCAATAGGTCTATAGTTGCAAGCATTAGATTTTTCACCACCCTTATGAAGAGAAATAATAATGGCTATCTTTAAGCATTCTGGGAATTTACCTTTTTCAAAGGAATCATTAATTCGCCGCCGCCTACGAAAAGTATAACTCCAAAAAATGCCATTAAGAATATAACTTTCAAAGAACGCCGCGAAAAATATTATTTTCGATTATATGACTGTGAAAATTATAATTCCTAATAAAGTGTTAGCGAAAAAAATTATTTTTTGAGGAGTATCAGCAAAAAACATCATTTCTGTTTGTGGGTCCACGAAAATTATAATTACTAAAATGTTCAACAAATCTCCCAGAAATTATTTTTTCATGAGAACAGAAAGGGAAATAATTGTTTTCGTCGGCATCTATTAAGAACTAAATCTTTTCATCATAAATGTTTTGGGAGTTATAATCTTCGCGGACACACATATAAAAATAAATTGTATCGCCAACACTTATCAAAGAGGTATTATTTTCACTGAAAATGTATTAGGAATCACATTAATCATAGGTATTAGCGAATTAGTGAGACGAGGAGTTCCAACACATTTTCTGTGAGATTTGAGAAGATACAGGATGATTTGCTGTTTATATTATTGATCGTTTGGATCAGTTCAGATTTGTCGACTGGTCTTATAAAGAATGAATTCGAGCCATTCCTGAATTAGCGAGATAGGAAATGGGATATTTTTATAGCAAAATAGTGGATGTTATATTTTTACTCACATTAACGAAGTATTCGTTTAGATTTTCAGGGTTTGGAAGGGCAAATGTATGAGCTACGTGAGTTTTATTTCGAAGATCGTTTATTATGGACCAAGTTTCTTTTGCATCACTTTTAAAGCTTCCCAGACGACTTTCATAGTAGGCTTTTTTTAGCTGATTTGACGAGTTTTAGATAGGTTACCCTTTACTTGGTGATATATTGAGTGACAGAGACGTTGGTAGCAAATTTCTATATACAGTATATACAGATATACAGTATACAGATTCTATATACAGATATACAGTAGTGAACGCATATTCTTGGCTGATATGCGGATACCTTTGGTAGCCCAGGGTTTGTGATGTTTTGGCTTAATTGAAATTAAAGGAAATGCCTTATTGAAGATACAGACAAGCTTTTCTAAAAAAATCATTAAAATTATAGTCCACGTCCGTAGAAGGAAAATGCCACTCAGAAGGTAAGCATCAATTTTGGAATTTATGAAAATTCCGAGCGGAAAAATCCTACCTAAACGTCGGTCCGGTTTTCGAAGAGGGCTTGCTGAAGATGTTAAACTTCGTAAATACTGCTTCATGATCCGGTAATCCCGCATTAATAATTGTAGAGCAGACATCAAGGGGTGAGAAATCTGAGACAATATAATCAATTATGGTAGATGAAGTTTTTGTAATCCTTTTAGGAGAGTTATCGTGCATTGAAAGACCATACGATTCAAATATGTTGGCTAGGACATATGGTCTATGTAGGCATAGACCAAGGGCATTTGGCTAGCACAAGCAGCATCATAATAATTAATGTTGAAGTCACCGCATATAATTTTTCTGCTTTTATGAGGCAAGTCATCTAACAAATTTAGCAGGTTCTGAAAAAATAGTTCCACGGGAGAGTCAGGTGATCTATAGATGCAAATAATGTAAAGATTAAGATGTTTATTATAAGCTAAGGAAAACTCAAAAAAGGCTTCATTCAATAGAAAGTCATATTTTGTTATCAGAGAAAAATAATTATTTGTAGAAAGAATTAGGGTGCCCCCATGAGCCGAACTTGGACGATCATACCTAACAATTGTTTACAAAAAAGGCTCGTTGACTTCAAGCCAGTGCTCTGTAACCGCAACTATCTGGGGAAATCCTAATTCCTCTAGAAACAAAAATAATTCGTCAGTTTTATTCTTATAGAACGAATATTAATCAGAACCATACTAAAGTTGTCACCACTAAAATGATTTGAGGTTTCTAGTTCCTCAGAACACATCGTATTGTTTAAAAATTTCGCCTTGAAGAGCATATGGGGTATACTATTATGGTTTGTCTTGGATGACGTGTAGCTGCAGCCTCCCTGAACCTCATGCTTCATAGGGCCTCTGCTTGTTTCTGTATTAGCATGAGAGCTGTTAGACATTTTTGAGTAGGTATTTTAGGCAATCTGAAAATTTTTCAGCTAACTCTTCCATGATAGCCTAATACAAAAATGCCGGTTTGGCTGGAGGGTAGCGGTTATGTTCCCCAAAAATCCCCCCAAGTTAAGAAAAGGGTAAAAATTGTTATTACAAAAAATATCATTTAGGGGAGAGTTGGACAAAACGGGATACCATTCTTGTTTATTTTTATTACGAAAAAAATGTTAAAGAAATTATCATATTATTATTTTTTGTAGGTATAACATTTATTGAAGCCCACACAAAACATATTTTTAGCTATTTTTAATGACTGGAAAATAGTAAAAAAATATTTATTTAAGTCCTGCACATCCCGTTTTAGCATACCACGGTTGGATAAAACGGGATAGGTTCACAATATTTAATTTTTTGCATAAAATTATCTAAAAAGTATATTTAAGTAGATATAAGACTGCAAAGCCAAATTTACCTTTGAAATATCTTCAGAAAACAATATCTTCAGTAGTCAGAAACTTAAAAATAAGCCTTTTTTATGTTTTATTACAAAATGGGAAATAAGACCTTTTATTTAGGACTAGGTACGTATTTTCTGCAGTATGAGAACACGCTTTATTGCTATTTAAAAAATTAATAGGTCAACAAATAAATAGGAGGATAAAACGGGACATAAAAACTGTATCCCATTTTATCCAACTTATAAGTGTCCCGTTTTGTCCAACTCAGACATTTTTCAAAATAAAAATGGCTCCTGCCTAAACGTGAAAGTAAAATTAGATAGACTACACGTGAGAATATTCGTTAATGTGTGCTTAATTAAATGTAATAGTCACCGGAATTATATGTTTAGATATGTAGGCAATATAATGTAGAAAACAACGCACTTAAAAGCACAAAGTACCAAAAAAATAGAGTCAAGCAATAATTCTAAACACAACAACTTTTCACCAAATAATGGTATCGAGATAAAACGAACTGAGAATGTTAAAATGACGACTGAGAACAAGTTTTCGTCGTTGTCCGATTGATAGCAGCACTAGTTGGGTCTCTAGGCTAGGTATCCCGTTTTATCCGACTATCCCGTTTTATCCAACTCTCCCCTACGTTACTTTAAAGTAAATTTAAATATTCAAATATAAAGAAAATAAACAGGCCAGGCAATTTGCGAGAGATTTTAACTCTGCAAGATGCTTGCATGGGCGCCCCAGGATTATTTTCAGGGGTGCATCTGAACTTAAGAAGATTGCACCTGAATCTGTACATACTATTAACCAGTCTATACATGCATAGCTATGTACTTTCTTTCTGGACAGGGGGTGCAGTTGTTATTTTGACAGGATATTTTTTACTATTAAAAATAAATATTCTAAAAAAGACAGATTTTTTTTTTGGTGAAAGGACCCCGCAACACTCCTTATGAAAAAGTGGTCCCGGTCAAATTTAACAAAACTTTGGTCAGTGATAGTCCTCTGTAAATAGATTAAAAAAGTCCATGGCACCTAGGTCTGAAAAACTATTATTCTCGAGTTACAGCCTTCTGAAGTTCTTAAATTCAGGTACGCGGTTTACGTTAAGTGCACTAATTCACGGTCAATTGAATGAAAATATCTATTACTGAAAGAAGACAGACATTTTCTTCATGCATATTTGCGTGTTGCATATGAATTCGTGGTCAAAAATAGATGCATCGTATTTTAGTCTTCAGAAAACCTCCGAAAGTCCTCAGAAAACTGAAGAAGTGCGATAGAAAATGTGCTGCTAGAGTGACAAAACAATTACCATGTTTTCATCAATGTTTCACACTTATCCAATTCCAGCATAGCTGCAGTTCCACCTTATCTTTAGAAAACTATTGAACAGTGGCGGATTTAGGGGTAGAATAGGGGAATTCCCCCCGTAACACGGTCCAGAATTAAAGAAAAAATCAACTATTTTAAATGGGAAATAAGTCACAATTTTATCAAAAAATGATTTTATTAACGTTTCGACGCCCAAGTCGGGTGTCGTCAAAATACAAAATAATACCAAATTAAACAAAAATGTTGTTGCCTTAATAAAATCATTTTTTGATAAAATTGTGGGTTATTTCCCATTGAAAATAGTTGATTATGAAAATTCCACAAGGAAATAGCTTCAGATCAACATTAAAGAAAAAAATGTAGAAACCTGATTTTTACACGTTGAAATATGTTAGCTTACATGCAACTTACTACAGACAGACAAATTCAACCCAATTAACTCGGCAGTTAGGAAAATAAAGGGAACTTATTGCACATGTTACTACCTATATCTATTATGTAGTTTGGGTTTATCTATTTTATATGTTTTGGGGTTGGTGTTTTATTGAAAGTCGATCCCTTCCCCAAAGGCAAATGTTCCGCCATTGCTACTGAAGTATCCTGATAGGTCGTTAGTTAACACGGCATATGATGCATCTAACAAAAATCAACAAAATCTTAACGTACAGATAGTCGAAGATGACATAAACCCGATTGTTCCATAGGAGATTGTAATTAATATGTCGCGTTTACCTACTACCATGTATGTACTTTGTTTTTTTTTTCGTATTGAGATCAAGTCCATTTTCTCTACTCATATCTGATATGCTGCAGATTATTCTTTGCAAATCATCTAAGCCAGCGGTTCTCAATCTTTTTTGGCGACGGAACCCTTTTGGAAAGCAAAATACTTGACGGAACCCTACAATAAAACAATAGTTTTTAAAAGTGTATTTTTTATTAATAAGCATAATCAAATTCCAATGTAACAGTTACTTATTACTTACTTACATATATGTAACAAGTATAATAATATAATATAATATTAAAATAAAAAAAGAATGTGTGTGTACTATGTACGCACGTAAGAAGATATTCTTCTATTATATAATAGGTAATTTAAACGAAGTAAATATACTTAAAAGGTTATTTGTATTTTATTTAAAAATCAAACTAACTTTCTTATCTACCACTTTCAAAAATTTTTTATTAAAACAACCAAAAATAAAAAAAAATATGAATCCCCCGGGAATTGAACCCGCAACCTTCCAATCTCAGTGCTAATGCATTTCTAACTACTCCATCGAGGCACTAGAAATAAACATGTAAGTTTCGGATATAAATACACAACACGGCGACATATAGTGTAAAAATGTTATGCTTACATAATATTTTATTAATCCAAAAACAGAAGAATTATAATAAATTATACATTTCCTAAAACCAGTGGTTTTAGGAAATGTATTATTTACCACTAATATATTCTTTTAATGACTTATTTGCACGGTTACAGATACATACATACCTATCTTGAAAGATTAGCAATGAACTACATACTGTCAGAACTACTGTCAGTGTGCGCAGGCGCGCGGTAAATGTACAATTTTACCCTCAATCGATTCGCCGCTAAAGAAGAATATCTTCAAAAATCTAACTAATGGGAGGTATGAAACTGTTTTTTTTATTTTTCATCAATTGGTTGATATCAGCTTTAATAGATGACATTTGAAGTCTCATATTAGGTTCGGCGTCCAGTTTATTGCGGTATTTTGTTTTCGTGGCTGCATATGTTGAGAATCTTGTTTCGCACAAATATGTTGTTGGGAACGGTAGAAGAATATTCAGAGCCATTTTGGCAAGCACTGGATATTCATCACGGATTCTGCATCAAAAATCTTTCGAGAGGCGTCGTTTTAAACAATGACTCCATAAATGTGTCTGATGACATTTCTAAAAGAGATTCGTATATCTCGTTTGACATATTTTCGGGCTTTTGTAAGTTGGGTTTATGAATCGATGAATTCAGTTTCATTTTTGTGTTCTGTTTTTCGGGAAAATACTTCTCAAAAGATGCACGCATGGAAGTGAGATATTTGACCAATTCTTCAAATACATCATCTCGGAACATTTCTGAGTCCGTATCTCTAACAAACTGAGTGATGTAAAGCTTCCTATTTCTCTCTTTCTGACGCAAATAATTAAAAAATCTAATTTTCTTTTGAAGGCAGTTATTTTGTTACAGACCTGGAACACTTTTGTCTGTTTAGCTTGCAATGATAAATTTAAATCGTTCAGTTTTTGAAAGATATCCGCCATAAAAGACATTCGGAACAACCAAGTTTTATCATACAAACGGTCTTTCAAATTGAAATAACTATCTGAAAGAAACATTTGTAACTCAGCTTTAAGTTCAAATAGCCTTGTTAAAGTTTTACCCCGAGACAGCCATCGCACTTCTGTATGGAGCAGCAGTTATATTTGCTGCCATAATCTTCACACAAAAATGAAAACAATCGGGATTGTAGTGGTCGTGATTTGATAAAATTAATTCTTTTTACTGCTTCATCCATAATTAATTTTAGATTTGACGGTATTTGCTTCATCGCAAGTGCTTGTCTATGCAGGATACTATGGCTAGAGCTATAATTAGGAGCTTTATTTTTTATTCGTGCCACTAGTCCTGCTGTATTACCTGTCATTGCCTTGGCCCCATCTGTACAAATGTCTGTACATTGCCCCCGTTCCAACTGAGAATATTTTCCTCAAAAAACATAATTATTTTATTAAAAATTTCCTCTCCGGTTGTGTTTGTGGGCAGCGGTGAACACATAAGCATGTCTTCATCAAAAGAACTTTCATATGGATATCTCACGATAACCAGCAAGGTAGCCAGGCCAGCGATACCAGTAGACTCATCTATTTGCAAGGCGAATCGTATTTTTTGTAGTAGGTTGTTCTTGTTTGACGTAGCTGGCCAGATCATGAATACGCAGTGAAACAGTATCGTTCGATAGCGGTATTTACAGTAGAAAGATGCTTTGCAGATTTTTCATCGAGCATACATTTTGTTATGTCTATCACACATGGTTTTATTAAATTCTCAGCGATATTGTGCGCTTCACCTGCTTGTACAATGCGATAGCTAACTAAATATGATACCTCTGTGGCCTTTTCATTGAAAGTTTGGGTTACATGCTTCATAGTTTTTTGACTTTCCAATAACTGTTCTTTTTTACGTATAAAAAATTATTTATTCTCGTTTTTAGAATCGGGGTGTACAGTTTCTAAATGTCGGCGCAACTTGGCAGGTGCCATGGATCTATTATCATCATATTTCCTCTTTTTCGCCTTTGAAACCGTGGAACTTGACGTCGTTGCATAATCGTCTTGACCGGTAATTGCTGTATACTCCGCGCGTACTGCTTTCGAACATTCGGCTTCGGTAGAAGATGTTGTTGCATCACGTTTAACGCCTTTAAGCCAACGTTCCATTCTTCTTTATTAAAAACCACAAAATAACGTACGATCACAAACAACAAAAATACAAAATTGATACAATCAGAATACAGCAGTAGAAAAATAAACACTTTTTTTCTATCATGTCGCTCCAAACCCTAATTGTCGACTGACTACTGAATAAGGACTAAGTCACACCAAAGAATGCCCCAACCAACCAAATTGGTTGGGGTATTCTTTGGTCACACTAAGTCGTGTATCGGCGGTGACAGGCTAGTAAAATTGTATGAGGCAACAGGAGGCAACTAAGTTCGACCTGTGGTTCGACTACGCCTCGTGAATCTTGCTATGCCGCGTCAGAAAAGTCGACCAGAGAGAGGTGTTTTGATTTTTTTTTCTAAATTCTCGCGGAACCCCTACAGGGGTATCGCGGAACCCTAGGGTTCCGCGGAACACACTTTGAGTATCGCTGATCTAAGCTATTTGCAAAAACTACTGCTTCGTCGGTCTAATGATTTTTAGAGGCACTCTATTCTGCATGCGTGAAAACGTGAGATGCCTTGTTCTGCTCTAGCAGAACAAGTTCCTCAATTTTGGTTGTGGTTGTTCCTCAATTTTTTGAAAGCACTTTATTAGTAGTGGCGAAACATTTTCCTTGGGAGAGGGGGCGACTTCCAATAAAACACCAACCCCTAAATACATAAACTAGATAAACCCAAACTACAAGACATAGATAATAACATGTGCAATAAGTTCCCTTAATTTTCCTAACTCTCGAGTTAATTGGGTTGAATTTGTCTGTCTGTAGTAAGTTTCATTCTCATTCAGCCTATACTTGTCCACTGCTGAACGTAGGCCTCCCGTAGTTCACCTCACAAATTCCTGTCCTGAGCCGCTTGCATCCAATTTTGGGATATCCGTTTCAGTTTATCTGTCCATCTTGTTGGTGGTCGTCCTCTGCTTCGAAAGGCGTCCTGCCTGGGTCTCCACTCGAGACTACGTTTCGTCCATCTGCAGTTCTTCGTTCGCGCGATATGCCCTCATCATCATCATCAGCCTCTCTCGATTCACTGCTGGACATAGGCCTCCCCTGTTTGTCTCCAAAGTGTTCTATCTTGTGCTTTCTCTATCCAGTTTTTTGTTCTCTTTCGTAAGTCGTCTTGCCATCGTGTTGGTGATCTTCCTCTGCTACGTTTATCGGCTCTTGGTCTCCATTCAACTAGTTTACTAGTCCATCTTCCATCCTTCATTCTGGTAAAGTGTTACGTGTGTTACGTGTTTTGTGGTGTAAGTTACATGTCAGCTAATATATTTTTTATGTTTCAACAATTTTTTCTTTAATTCTGGACCGTGTTACCGGGGGAATTACCCTATTCCCCTCTAGATCCGCCGCTGTTCAGTAGTTTTCTAAAGATTAGGCGGAACTGCAGCTATGCTGGTATTAGATAAATCTGAACCATTCATGAAAACATGATAATAATTCTTATGTCGCTGTAGCAACACATTTTCTATGGCACTCCTTCAGTTTTCTGAGTACCTTTCGGAGGTCTTTTGAAGACTAAAATACGATGCATCTAGTTTTAACCACGAATTCATATGCAACACGCAAATATGCATGAAGAAAATGAGTCTCTCTTCTTTCAATAATAGATATTTTCATTCACTTGACCGTAAATTAGTGCACTTAATAAACTAGTGCACCGAGTACCTGTATTTAAAAACTTCAAAAGGCTGTAGCTCGAGGCTAATAGTTTTTCAGACCCAGGTGCCATGGACTTTTTTAATCTACTTACTGAGAACTATCATTGACCAAAGTTTCGTTAAATTTGACCGGGACCCCTTTTCCATAAGGAGTGTTGCGGGGTCCTTTTCTAACTGCCAGGTGATCAAACAAATTACGCGTGCATGTGAATGAAAAGCGCTATAGGTAAGCAGCAGTGTGAGAAAGACCGTATACCGATAGCTGTTTTCGTCCTCTATCGCAGCGAGTCCGTTCGCTCGAGCAAAATCACGTGACCTGGCGATACCCATGTTGTTGTGTCTCAAAATGTTGGAGTAATTATTATATATTTTAGATTTTTAAGTAACTTTTTATTATTTAAAGGAAAATAATACGTACTCTACAATAGATTTTGCAAATATGATAGAAAAAGATAAGTTTATTATTATAAATATGTAGGTAGAAAAGTATAAAAATATAAACGAAATTAATTCTGGTGTCCGAATCTTGTACTTCTTCTTCAAACTCTTCATCTGAGCTAAAATATTCATTTTCTTCTTCTTCGTCAGACTCCCCTCGATATTCAGATTCCTCTTCTATGTGATCTGTAAATATGTAGTTGTAATATGTGTTTAGAATTAATTAAAAATTAATTAGTATTAATTAATTGAGTTGCTACGTATTCTCTGTCCTTTTATATAGATTCGAAGCCTGGACAATCACGGGCGCATCTGAAAAAAGACTTGCCATTTTTGAGATGTGGTGTTATCGAAGAATGTATAAAATATCATGGATACAACACGTAACAAATACGGAAACATTAAGAAAGATGGAAAAGGAAAAAGAAATACTCAACACTATGAAGGAAAGGAAAATGAGCTACCTGGTTGAAATTTTTAAAGTAGTGGAGTGTAAAAACAAAAATAGAACTAAAAACTAAGTTTTCAATCTAATGGCACATAAAATAATATTAAAAATATTACTCTACATCCCACCAGATTGAAAACAATGGGAACCTTCTCTGGTTACTCCTCCGAGGCTTCTAAAATTTGCAAGCCATAACGGATGCTGAGACTACAGAAGACGAGGGAATTTACAATTTATAATTCACGTCCCATCTGTTCAGGGCGGTAAAGTTCGAACGAGAATGGTTCCCTTCGTACTCAAATCAGAGTAAACATGTAAATCAAAAATGAATACCCATTTTCAAGTTCGCTGCAACACTAAACTATATCCGCATTATATTCTAGTTCAATCAGAGAGTGCAGCAAGCACCTCTAGCGGTTTCGAAACTTATTAGTCTCTCATCAGGAGGCACATATGCTGCTCTCTCTGACCCAACCAGGACAAACGCCGGCGTGCAGTTACGGATTGCAACGGACGAAATGGCTAGGGCTAGTGGCAACTGATAGCAAAATACTAAGTTTTCAATCTAATAGCACATAAAATAATATTAAAAATATTACTCTACATCCCACCAGATTGAAAACAATGGGAACCTTCTCTGGTTACACATCCGAGGCTTCTAAAATTTACAAGCCGTAACGGATGCTGAAACTAAAGAAGATGGGGAAATTTTACAATTTATAATTCACGTCTCATCTACTCAGCGCGGTAAAATATCCAATTGAAAATGGTTATTCATTTTTAAAAATAGAACTCTTCAGAACCGTTGCAGACAGAATAAAACGGGCCGTTATGATCGCCAATGTCCTGAAAGGATGAGGCACGAAGAAGAAGATCGAATTAATTCAATAAACACATATGACTATTTATAAATCATATAGAGAAATCCCAGTCTCGAAGGGAGTCGATGAAGCAAAAGGAAATAAATATTTTAGGTAAATGAAGAGTTTGAAGAAGAAGTACAAGATTCGGACACGGAATTAATTTAATTTATATTTTTATACTTTTCTATTATATTTATAATAATAAATTTAACTAAGAAACCTATAATATAGAGAAATCTGAAATATATAATAATAATTACTCCAACATTTTTAGGCACAACAGCATGGATATCGCCAGGTCACGTGATTTTGTTCGAGCGAACGGACTCGCTGCTATAGAAGACGCAAACAGTTATCGGTATACGCTCTTTCTCACACTGCTGCTTACCTATAGCGCTTTTCATTCACATGCACGCGTAATTTGTTTGATCACCTGGCAGTTAGAATTTATGTAGGTATACACCGTTCTTAGGCATCAACGCCCTTCGGTAGGGATCTATGGGAGAGTTTCACCGAGCCGCAAGCCCTTATCCCTTGCCGTACTGTCCCTCATAGGTCGATCAGATGCCCGCATATTCCAGTCTAAGCGCCAGATTCATATTTAGAATTTTATACTGACGCGTTAGCCTTTTTGTTTTTCCGATGGCCTGGGCTGGACTTGAACGCACATACCTCACGACGAAGTGAAGTGTGGGTCAGCCGCTAGTCGCACTGAGCTATCCGATCGACAGTCCGATCGCAGTTAGAAAATTTCACCAAAAAAACCTGTCTTTTTTAGAATATTTATTTTTAATATTAAAAAATACCTTGTCAAAATAACAATTGCACCCCCCTGTCCAGAAAGAAAGTACATAGCTATGTATGTATAGACTGGTTAATAGTGTGTACAGATTCAGATGCAATCTTCTGAAGTTCAGATGCACCCCCTGAAAATAATCCGGGGTGCCAAAGCAAGCATCTTGCAGAGTTAAATCTGTCGCAAATCGCCTGGGCCTCGATTTTTGACCCTTCGCTTCGTTATCGAACGTATTCGCTTTGCATACTAAACAGATACGAAACGAATACGTTCGATAACGAAGCGAAGGGTCAAATATCGAGGCCCTGGCCCGTTTATTTTCTTTATATTTGAATATTTAAATTTACTTTAAAGTCACGTCAATGATATTTTTTGTAATAACAATTTTTACCCCGTTTTTTTTAACTTTGGGGGGATTTTTGGGGAAATAACCGCTACCCTCCAGCCAGACCGGCATTTTTGTATTAGGCTATCTTGGAAGAGTCACCTGAAAATTTTTCAGATTGGCTAAAATACCTACTTAAAAATGTCATAACAGCTCTCGGACTATATGTTTTCCCCATGGTCAAATTGGTGGCCTTCCAACTGACCCGTATATGTACATTCATGTCAGTGTTGCGTTATCGCAATGGGAAGGGATGCCCGGTTTAAACAACTGTTCATTTCGATAAAGAATCAATGGTTTTATTTTCACTGATCACCTCTTCACCCTGTTGCTATTGGCCTATTGTTCTGTATTCACAAAATCTTGACAAGTCCAACCGTTCGATGTTCGGAACAACCAGTTGCTACTGGCTGAGTTTCCGATCCAGTGTGTGTGTGTGTGTGTGTGTGTGTGTGTGTGTGTGTGTGTGTGTGTGTGTGTGTGTGTGTGTGTGTGTGTGTGTGTGTGTGTGTGTGTGTGTGTGTGTGTGTGTGTGTGTGTGTGTGTGTGTGTGTGTGTGTGTGTGTGTGTGTGTGTGTGTGTGTGTGTGTGTGTGTGTGTGTGTGTGTGTGTGTGTGTGTGTGTGTGTGTGTGTGTGTGTGTGTGTGTGTGTGTGTGTGTGTGTGTGTGTGTGTGTGTGTGTGTGTGTGTGTGTGTGTGTGTGTGTGTGTGTGTGTGTGTGTGTGTGTGTGTGTGTGTGTGTGTGTGTGTGTGTGTGTGTGTGTGTGTGTGTGTGTGTGTGTGTGTGTGTGTGTGTGTGTGTGTGTGTGTGTGTGTGTGTGTGTGTGTGTGTGTGTGTGTGTGTGTGTGTGTGTGTGTGTGTGTGTGTGTGTGTGTGTGTGTGTGTGTGTGTGTGTGTGTGTGTGTGTGTGTGTGTGTGTGTGTGTGTGTGTGTGTGTGTGTGTGTGTGTGTGTGTGTGTGTGTGTGTGTGTGTGTGTGTGTGTGTGTGTGTGTGTGTGTGTGTGTGTGTGTGTGTGTGTGTGTGTGTGTGTGTGTGTGTGTGTGTGTGTGTGTGTGTGTGTGTGTGTGTGTGTGTGTGTGTGTGTGTGTGTGTGTGTGTGTGTGTGTGTGTGTGTGTGTGTGTGTGTGTGTGTGTGTGTGTGTGTGTGTGTGTGTGTGTGTGTGTGTGTGTGTGTGTGTGTGTGTGTGTGTGTGTGTGTGTGTGTGTGTGTGTGTGTGTGTGTGTGTGTGTGTGTGTGTGTGTGTGTGTGTGTGTGTGTGTGTGTGTGTGTGTGTGTGTGTGTGTGTGTGTGTGTGTGTGTGTGTGTGTGTGTGTGTGTGTGTGTGTGTGTGTGTGTGTGTGTGTGTGTGTGTGTGTGTGTGTGTGTGTGTGTGTGTGTGTGTGTGTGTGTGTGTGTGTGTGTGTGTGTGTGTGTGTGTGTGTGTGTGTGTGTGTGTGTGTGTGTGTGTGTGTGTGTGTGTGTGTGTGTGTGTGTGTGTGTGTGTGTGTGTGTGTGTGTGTGTGTGTGTGTGTGTGTGTGTGTGTGTGTGTGTGTGTGTGTGTGTGTGTGTGTGTGTGTGTGTGTGTGTGTGTGTGTGTGTGTGTGTGTGTGTGTGTGTGTGTGTGTGTGTGTGTGTGTGTGTGTGTGTGTGTGTGTGTGTGTGTGTGTGTGTGTGTGTGTGTGTGTGTGTGTGTGTGTGTGTGTGTGTGTGTGTGTGTGTGTGTGTGTGTGTGTGTGTGTGTGTGTGTGTGTGTGTGTGTGTGTGTGTGTGTGTGTGTGTGTGTGTGTGTGTGTGTGTGTGTGTGTGTGTGTGTGTGTGTGTGTGTGTGTGTGTGTGTGTGTGTGTGTGTGTGTGTGTGTGTGTGTGTGTGTGTGTGTGTGTGTGTGTGTGTGTGTGTGTGTGTGTGTGTGTGTGTGTGTGTGTGTGTGTGTGTGTGTGTGTGTGTGTGTGTGTGTGTGTGTGTGTGTGTGTGTGTGTGTGTGTGTGTGTGTGTGTGTGTGTGTGTGTGTGTGTGTGTGTGTGTGTGTGTGTGTGTGTGTGTGTGTGTGTGTGTGTGTGTGTGTGTGTGTGTGTGTGTGTGTGTGTGTGTGTGTGTGTGTGTGTGTGTGTGTGTGTGTGTGTGTGTGTGTGTGTGTGTGTGTGTGTGTGTGTGTGTGTGTGTGTGTGTGTGTGTGTGTGTGTGTGTGTGTGTGTGTGTGTGTGTGTGTGTGTGTGTGTGTGTGTGTGTGTGTGTGTGTGTGTGTGTGTGTGTGTGTGTGTGTGTGTGTGTGTGTGTGTGTGTGTGTGTGTGTGTGTGTGTGTGTGTGTGTGTGTGTGTGTGTGTGTGTGTGTGTGTGTGTGTGTGTGTGTGTGTGTGTGTGTGTGTGTGTGTGTGTGTGTGTGTGTGTGTGTGTGTGTGTGTGTGTGTGTGTGTGTGTGTGTGTGTGTGTGTGTGTGTGTGTGTGTGTGTGTGTGTGTGTGTGTGTGTGTGTGTGTGTGTGTGTGTGTGTGTGTGTGTGTGTGTGTGTGTGTGTGTGTGTGTGTGTGTGTGTGTGTGTGTGTGTGTGTGTGTGTGTGTGTGTGTGTCCTTGGTTTTCTTGACTGTGGACTTAATCCATTAGCCGAACTTATTTTGCTCTAGAGACATATGTTTACAAATATTGACTATGTTTTATATCATACTATCTACCGTGATAACAATGATTTACACTTCAATATTTATTTACATTTGAAGTTATTTTTAATTACTATGTGCTATATATATAATTATATATAATTGTATATAATTATTATTTTTTGTTGTTTATTATTATTTTTTTTATTTTTTTTTCATTTTTTTTTATTTTATTTTAATATATTTTTTTTTATTTATTTATTTTTGTTTAATTTTTTTTAAATTATTTATTATTATATTATTTTTTAACGATTAGAGGAATTAACGAGGAACACAGTTGCTCAGGGGTCTTTCAGAGCAAAAAACACGAACATGACCAGACCACGGAAAATAGGTACACAATTGGGTTAAACAAAGGAATCTTAAATATAGGTTTTCACAATTTTAGTTTAATATTAACAATGTGTTTAATTAGGATCTCATATGTATTTATATTTTGACTGACAATAAGTGATTGTAAATTGAAAGGTTTTTATATGTTACTACAGTTAATAATTTGATCAATAAAATGATTAATTTCCTGTTTTTTAATTTTACAATTTAATATCATATGTTCTGCTGATCCTAATTCTCCACATTCACAAGAATTTGTTTCCGCTAATCCTATTTTATTTTTATGTTCAGGAACTAAGGAATGTCCAAATCTAAGTCTACACATATAAGAAATAAGTATCTTTTTTCCTTGATAATTATTAAACCAGCATTTAGTTGGAATATCTGGTTGAATACTTTTATAAAATTGCCCTTTATTAGAATTGTTGTACCATTCTTTCCAATTCTTGACCATGGTATTTTTAATATGCGCGAATGAATCATTTAAAGTTAGTTTATAATAGCAATTAGGTTTTTTTTCGGTGGCACTCTTGGCTAATCCATCTACAATTTCATTATTTTGAATATTACAGTGTGCCTTTACCCAACAAAATGCAACTTGCATATCTTTGGATTTGAGGTCAATAAAAATTTTTATAATGTCTATAAAAATATAGTTCATACCATCTTGCCAATTTCCCAATTTAAGGAGAACACTTTTACTATCTGTAATTATTACAAATTTATTGTCTTTGTTGTCTGCAATTCTAGCAATATATTGCATTGCCCTCCATATTGCAATTAATTCTGCTGTAAATGTTGTAGTATTTTCGTCAAGTCTTATATTCCTTCTTTATACTTCGTTCTAGGGTCCCATATAGCGGCAGCTACTTTACATTCAAGTTTTGAGGCATCTGTATAAATTTGATGATACTGCGGGAAGAGTATTTCTATATCCCCATTAAACATAATATTTCTGAGGTTTACTGGATATATTGAATAATTTCTGAGATAATGTGGTTGAATAGTAGGAATATTTTTTAGGTATAGTTCAAAATTTGGTGACATTCGTGATATATATAATTTATTTTTAATTTGTCTTAAGTTGTTATAACTATCAACAGATAGTAACGTTTGTTTCTTTTTCCAATATTCACAAGTGAGATCGTATAAGAATAACGTGTGGCATTTATCCCCTATTGAAGTCTCTTTGGCAACCATTTTAATTATAAACTTTTCAGTAAGAGTTTGTCGTCTTATATTTAGAGGCGGTTCATTGCACTCTACACTTAAATTGGATGTTGGTGTACTTCTCAGTGCTCCTATACATAATCGAAGACATTTGTTTGCTAGCACGTCTGTTTTTTTCAGGTGTGTTTTGGCTGCTTGATTGTAGAATATGCATCCATAGTCCAAAATTGCTCTAATGTAAGATCTGTACATGAGTAGTGATATATTTGCATCTGCTCCCCAGGTTGTATAGCTTACTGCACGTAATGCGTTATATCCTTTTTCAGCTCGTGTAATTAGGTACTCAATGTGCTCTTTCCAATTCATTTTTCTGTCAAGTATAACACCCAAATATTTAATTTTAAATTGGATTGGGAACTGTTCGTTTTGTATTTTTGTGAACGTTGGAAGTTTTTGTTTCCTAGAAAATATACAAACTTGTGTTTTCTTTACCGATATAGATAGCCCTATTTGGTACAAATCCTCACATAAACGATTATATATGTCATTTATTTTTTTACAACCCTTGTCCACATCTTTTTGATCGACATATATACAGATATCATCAGCGAACTGTAATATTTTGCCTTCATTACTACTTATTATATCTTTCCCTAAGTCTATCGTGTAAATAGCGTACAATAATGGGCTTAATATACTTCCTTGTGGTATACCATTATCTGCAATTCTAGGACCTATTAACTTGTTGTTAATTTGCAGATAGAGAATTCTGTTACAGTATAGTTTGTATATTTTCCAACAAAAGTTATCTGGTAATCATATTTTCTTCATTTGTTGACATAGAATTGTGAAGTTAACATTATCATAGGCATTTTCTACGTCTATAAATGTAGCTACCAGCGATTTATTGTTTGAGAATGAATTATATACATCTAGTACTAAGTGTGTTAAGTTTTCCATTGTAGAATGAGATTTTCTAAACCCAAATTGTGTTGGGGACAATTTTTTATTCGTTTCTAACCAAAATTCTAACCTGTTTTTAATCATTCTTTCTAATGTTTTTAAAATGCATGATGCTAATGATATTCCTCTGTAGGAGTCTGCACAATCAGCAGGTTTATGTGGTTTAAGTACTGGTACTACAATATATTCTTTCCATGAGCTGGGTATTGCCACCACCTCACAACGCAACACACAATTCGTTGGAGGTGAGAGCACAGGTGTTGCGGGCTAGCTTTTATACAGTGGAGATGGGGTGGATTCCCAATTTTACTATTTTGTTGTTAAAAGGGCGCCAGACAAATTCATGCCCCAAACACCAATCCAGTGTACCTAAATTCCCGAATTTGCCAAAAGAATCGGAATAATACTACACCTTTGACACTTTAATTGAACACATAATATATTGAACACTTTTTAAATTACACTAAACTAACTACTAAAACTAACCAAACTGAACCAAACAACGACCCCTGATCACTGGGTAAATTACCTAAATATGGGTAGCAACAAAAATGAATATATAAACGTATATAAAAAAATGCAATTTATAAATCTCGAGACGCAATCGTAGAGCTCTGCGAATGGTAAGGTCGAGTACGCGTAGCGGAAAATAAACAATTGACTATCCGATCAAGAGCCGTGTACATAAGAAATTATAAAAGGAAATACTAATAAATTAAAAAAAACCAACCTAATGTAGATACCTGAATTCAACAAATAAAATATACAAATAAATTACCGCAACCTAAATTATCAAATTCTACAGATTAAAAAAAAAAGAAGATCAGCAAATTAAATGGTTACAAATCAAAATCATTAAAGTAACTCATCTGAAATCCAGTTATTGAGATTCAAACCCCAAAATAAAAACCACGTGGAAAAAAAAACCCTAAAACAAAACAAGCATTAATCCCACTATTAAAATTCACAAGTACCCCTTAAACCCCCGAGGTGAGATGTAATGTAGCATAACTTACCCAAAATCGATGGGGTCTTCCAGCGTTCAGAGGATCACGTGTCTTCAGTACAACTTCGATAAAGAAACCCGTTTTCTGGCCTCAAACCAAACATTCATTCGTATCTAGAACAATTTACTCGTTGTCACACATAATCGATCACCCAATATGCAAATATCACTTACCAAATCGAAGAAATAACACCACAGCCGTATTTTATCCCAAAAATTGGACTAAACTAGTAATATATCCTTAAAATCAATTTTACTAACTCCAATAATTACTAGTTTATGGAAAAGTCTGATTTATAGATCCCAAATTAATGGATGGATCAAATAAATCCTTATTTTCAAAAAAATCAGACGTTTAAAAATTTCGGCGGTGACGTTCAAATCAACAATTTCGATTTTACAAGCTGCTAAGTGACAAACTACGTCACATTCTTCTTTTAAAAATAGAACTTTGATTTGACAGATTTAAAAGTCTGTCAAAACATAAAACGAACAAAAATACGATAACCCGAAGCTGTACCATATTGAATCCGAAAAGGAAGAATTGTCAACGCTATGTATTCAACTAGAATCAAACAAACGTCAGCTATAGAGTAAATGATCAATTTCAATGACAATAACAAAACATAAAATACATACCTACAAATCGAATTAATGAATTTACGCTATTTATATTTAATCAAATTGATGAAATTGTTTTTATTACAACGAATGTTCTAGCTTATAAATACTTAAATCGTGTACCTGAGATGATTAAAAGTTAATCAGTAATTTTGACTGTAACAAATCCCCCCTCTACTTCAAGAAATTTACGTAGTAAATTTCTAAAAGAGAAAAAAAAAACAAATCAGCGCAGCGTCACAGTGCACATCTGATCACAACTACAATCATTCAGCCACGATACCCAGACATACTTCAAGGTTGACCATTCACTCGATTACAGTCATCCTTCTTTTCCGTCAAAGGAAAAGAAAAAAAAACAATAACAAAAAAAATAATAAACATAACACCACCCGAAGACATAACGAATGCGAATATACTACTCCTCAGTCGGTCCCGGTTTAAGATCTTTCGCATGCCACACACCTTTGCTATTGCCCTTGTCGTCACATAACTCATAAGTCCACGGTGATATCCGTTTCTTCACACAAAAGGGGCCTATAAATTTAGGGGCTAGTTTATGCGAAAAATATTTTGCAGCGTCAGACTGGGCATAATTCCTCCTCCAGACAATTTGGTTTGGAAGGTACTCGACATGACGACAACGCAAGTTATATCTATCGCAACTCTTATTCCCAGCAACTTCCAGACGATTCCTAACATCCAAAAACATTTTTCTAAATGACTCATTTCTGGATAGATCCCCGGTCTGAGTTCCATCTTCGTCATTTATCCCAGTGAGAGCAGCATAATCTTGTCCAGACAATTTCATATTCCGACCAAAATTGACAAAGTATGGTGTTAGTTTAGTAGTCTCATGAGTGGATGTTCTAAGAGCACAAGCAATTTTATGTAAGTTCTCATCCCAAGTTCGGTGATTATCTGACACATACATAGCCAACATAGTTTTAAATGTTCGATTTACCCTCTCTGTTGGGTTAGCCCTGGGGTGATAAGCAGCACTGTATTTCACATAACACTTATAAGTCTGCATTAATTTTCCAAACTGGGTGGATCTAAATTGAGGACCGTTGTCACATATTACAATCCTAGGCACTCCAAATATCAAAAAAACTTCATTTTCCACCTTTTTCACCACCGTATCACCTGTAGCTTTCCGCAAGGGAAACAATAGGGTAAACTTACTCAAGTAATCAGTAACATTTAAAATATATGTATGGCCTTGCTTTGACCTTGGTAGTGGACCTACCAAGTCCATCGAGATCATTTCCCAAGGGAGGTCAACCTTAGGATGAGATACCATTTTGTCAGTTGGCTTCTGCTGAGACGGCTTGTAAGCAGCGCAGGTTTTACATCTTCGTACAACATTGGCTATGTCATTCCTCATTTTAGGCCAGTAATACTTTTCAGCCACTCTAGAATAAGTCTTGAACACGCCAGTATGCCCTGATGTAGGAGGTTCATGAGCTGCTAAGATTATGTTAAGCCGATCTTTCTTGGGTACTACCAGCCTCCAATTTTCATCAATGGATGACAACCCAGGATACTCATTGGCCACATGTTTCCACAGTTTACCTCCTTCGACTCTCCAACTGCTAAACTTACTATAACATCCTTGAACCTTCATCAGCATTTTCTGATACCACTTGTCAAAATTTGTTTCATCAACTACTTCGGTCTCTATGCAATCGACGATTGGAACAGCTCTGGACAACATATCTGGTACGATATTTTCTTTGCCCTTCCTATGGATTACCTTGAAGTCGTACTGCTGTAGCCTTACAGCCCATCGTGCTAATCGTCCAGTCAGATCTTTCAAATTTTGCAGCCAAAGCAAACTATAATGATTGGTTATGACCGTGAACGGTATACCTTCTAAGTAAGGGCGCAATTTTTCAATAGCCCACAATACAGCTAGACATTCACGCTCTGTAGTAGTGTAATTGCGCTCTTGGCGAGTTAAGGAACGGCTAAGATAAGACACCACTCTATCACCATCTTCATGCGGTTGCACTAGTACTGCCCCAATCCCATAACCTGACGCATCTGTCTGAACCGTAAATGGCTTGGTATAATCTGGACATGTTAAAACTGGTGCGGCTACCAAACATTCCTTGATCTTTCTGAAACATCTGCTACACTCTTCGGTCCATAGAAACTTTGCTTTTTTCCTTACCAGCGCTGTTATTGGGGCAATAATGGTTGAAAAATCTGGTACAAATCTTTGGTACCACGAAAATGTTCCAACTATACGACGCACTTCAGTAGCGTTATTTGGAGTTGCTATCTCCAACATTGCCCTGACCTTTTCTGGATCTACATGTAACCCATTCCGATCTATAACGTACCCAAGGTATTTCATCTGCGGTCTACAAAACTGACACTTATCAAGGCTGACCGTGATGTTAGCTTCCCTTAATCGCCGAAACACCTCCTCCAATATGGCCAGATGTTGTTCGAAACTTTGACTTACTATAACCACATCATCAAGATATACAAAGACATGTGGTTCCAGATCATGACCCAACACATTGTCAATAAGTCTCTGCCAGGTAGCAGGGGCATTATGCAAACCAAATGGCATCCTTTTGAATTGAAAAAGCCCACGGTTCGGTACTGTAAATGCCGTAAATTGCTTGGATGTTTCAGCCATTGGCACCTGCCAGTAAGCCGATTTCACATCAAGACTTGACAAATAGTTGGCATTTCGAAGCTTATCCAAAGTATCAGAAACTTGTGGCAATGGGTAACTGTCTCTAACTGTCACTGAGTTTAATTTGCGGTAGTCAACACAAAACCTATAAGAGCCATCTTTCTTCTTGACCAGAAGTATTGGCGAGGACCAAGGGCTCTTAGAAGCTTCAACTATCCCTAACTTCAACATCTCATTAAGCTCCTTATCAATTTGCTCCTGGACAACAGGGTTGACTCTGTAATAGCGTTGTTTAATGGGTTGACTATTAGTGACAATCGTATGCTCTGCCACATTTGTACAACCAAGTTCGTTTCAACCAAGTCTGGAATCACCATGGCCTCAATCAATCTAAATCTACCTCTCAACTTAACAGGCAATTCCACCATGCCGACACTGCGACAACTAACACCATTTGCCACTGTGCAGCTATTTAGGCGATTGTTATCCATGGGCAGACCTAACTCTCTAATCATAGTTAATCCTTTACTCCCCAACACCGTCCTACTTGCTCCAGAATCCAGCAATCCTAAAACAGATTTTCCAAGTATATCAACAGTCAGGTATGGTCTCTCGTCACCAACAGCATTTTCTAAAACAAAATCTAATAGTACTTGTATTTTGTCGATCGAGGTTTCATCATTTCCACTGCTTTTTTCTCGATCAGTCAAAGGCAGTGGAACTAGTTTTCCGAAGGTCGTAGTTTTGAACAATCAGGACATGTCTTAACGGTGTAGCCCTCCTTTTTGCACTTAAAACAACGCGTGGTCCTTGGTGCCGTGCAACCAATAGCTCGGTGTCCTGGTTTATTACATCTGTAGCAAACGATATCTTTCGGAGGTCTTGCGTTTTTCACTTCACCACGAACTACACTTGATGTAGTCGACTGATCCTGACAACTATCCACACTAACTCTGCTAGACGAGTCGACCGCTACATAAGCTAAATCTGGTTCTAAAACATTGCCAATTCGTCTGCTAGGTGGAACATAGCTTTCAACTGCTTCCTTCCTGGCTTCTAATTTTTTTCCATATTCACGAAGCTTTGCAATAGAATCAACTTCTAATAACGCCAACTGTGTCTGGTAATATGGTGCAATATTTTTCATTAATATCTTCAATTTGGTCGGTTCATCAATAGGGCAAGTCAATCTCCTAAAATATCCAGCCATCACTACTAGATAAACTCCAATCGATTCATCAGGTCCTTGCGTGCGTCTACGAATTTCATCAAACAATTTTTCGTTGTAATCATGAGACAAATATTCTTCTTTTAAGAGCTCCACAAATTCATCCCAATTAGCGACCTGGTTTCTATAAGCCAAATAGAATTGATATGCCCTGCCATCAAACAAATCTATGCCAGATTTCAGAAGAGTCTCTTTCGTGACATGTCTCGCCATTCTAAGTTCTTCTACTCTTTCGAGAAACGCGCTTATCGATGTGCCCTTCCGGTCACCAGAAAACTTCAAGTTCCATTTTGAGGGAGGTATGCACTGAATTTGAGAAGATGTAATTGGAACCCTTGAAGCTATCGGGCTTGATGTATGTGCTGGTACACCCTCTATATGTAGATTTTCAGTTTGGTCAGCCAGCAAACTCAGATGGACTGGTACACTCATAGTTCTCTCCAATTCTTCGGCTTTTAACTGCAGACGACCCATAAAGTCAAATACTCTTGACAGTAATGCTGGTCTCTCTTCGGTACCTTCCGGTATATGCTCCAGTCTATTCAACACACAATGTAATTTAGATGTGAACTTGTTATAATCATTACTAGCTGTAGTGCCAGTAAAGGCAGAAATCATCGGATCGAGCTCATTGAGTTTTAAGTTCACAGCAGACACATCCTCCTCAGTATTAAAAGGATACGGAGGGTAGCTAATGCTGTCTCCACTCTTCTCCAACCTAAGTGCCGCAGTCAGTGCATGGCGCATCTCTTCCACCGTTCCAGTGGCACATCCTCTAATCTTCAACTCATAGGTGAGTTCATCTTGGCTCAATCGATACACGTTAATTTTACGAGGCATCTTTCACATTCACTTCACTTTCACAATAACACAAACTTCACTTCACCAAATATCTCCAAACGAATATTCTTCCAAGTCTTCAAAAATTGTCCAATATTCCACAAGTGTCAAAGAAGAAGAAGATCTTCAAGATCGGCCCCACGTTGGGCGCCAACACACAATTCGTTGGAGGTGAGAGCACAGGTGTTGCGGGCTAGCTTTTATACAGTGGAGATGGGGTGGATTCCCAATTTTACTATTTTGTTGTTAAAAGGGCGCCAGACAAATTCATGCCCCAAACACCAATCCAGTGTACCTAAATTCCCGAATTTGCCAAAAGAATCGGAATAATACTACACCTTTGACACTTTAATTGAACACATAATATATTGAACACTTTTTAAATTACACTAAACTAACTACTAAAACTAACCAAACTGAACCAAACAACGACCCCTGATCACTGGGTAAATTACCTAAATATGGGTAGCAACAAAAATGAATATATAAACGTATATAAAAAAAATGCAATTTATAAATCTCGAGACGCAATCGTAGAGCTCTGCGAATGGTAAGGTCGAGTACGCGTAGCGGAAAATAAACAATTGACTATCCGATCAAGAGCCGTGTACATAAGAAATTATAAAAGGAAATACTAATAAATTAAAAAAAAACAACCTAATGTAGATACCTGAATTCAACAAATAAAATATACAAATAAATTACCGCAACCTAAATTATCAAATTCTACAGATTAAAAAAAAAAGAAGATCAGCAAATTAAATGGTTACAAATCAAAATCATTAAAGTAACTCATCTGAAATCCAGTTATTGAGATTCAAACCCCAAAATAAAAACCACGTGGAAAAAAAACCCTAAAACAAAACAAGCATTAATCCCACTATTAAAATTCACAAGTACCCCTTAAACCCCCGAGGTGAGATGTAATGTAGCATAACTTACCCAAAATCGATGGGGTCTTCCAGCGTTCAGAGGATCACGTGTCTTCAGTACAACTTCGATAAAGAAACCCGTTTTCTGGCCTCAAACCAAACATTCATTCGTATCTAGAACAATTTACTCGTTGTCACACATAATCGATCACCCAATATGCAAATATCACTTACCAAATCGAAGAAATGACACCACAGCCGTATTTTATCCCAACAATTGGACTAAACTAGTAATATATCCTTAAAATCAATTTTACTAACTCCAATAATTACTAGTTTATGGAAAAGTCTGATTTATAGATCCCAAATTAATGGATGGATCAAATAAATCCTTATTTTCAAAAAAATCAGACGTTTAAAAATTTCGGCGGTGACGTTCAAATCAACAATTTCGATTTTACAAGCTGCTAAGTGACCAACTACGTCACATTCTTCTTTTAAAAATAGAACTTTGATTTGACAGATTTAAAAGTCTGTCAAAACATAAAACGAACAAAAATACGATAACCCGAAGCGGTACCATATTGAATCCGAAAAGGAAGAATTGTCAACGCTATGTATTCAACTAGAATCAAACAAACGTCAGCTATAGAGTAAATGACCAATTTCAATGACAATAACAAAACATAAAATACATACCTACAAATCGAATTAATGAATTTACGCTATTTATATTTAATCAAATTGATGAAATTGTTTTTATTACAACGAATGTTCTAGCTTATAAATACTTAAATCGTGTACCTGAGATGATTAAAAGTTAATCAGTAATTTTGACTGTAACAGTATACACATGCTGACCCATATTTGATTTATTATTTTTAGTAAGTGTAGTTGTTTATTGGTAGGTAGATTATATAACATACTATAATGGATGTTGTCCATTCCTGGGGCTGAATTGTCTTTGTTTCTTAAACAATTTTTAAATTCTTCAAAGTTATATTCTTGAGTAAGGAATATGCTTCCTTCATTTGATTGATTTATTGTAGTGTCCAATGTATGACTAAATCCTTGCTCAGCTGCCCATGGCTTGGCAATTTTGTTAAAAAATCCTTCAGTCCAATCGTTTTCATTTATTGGATTCTTCGGAGGGTTGTAGACATTTTTTAGTTCTCTTATCTCATTCCATACTATTTTTATTGATGTATTTTTATTCAAACTGTTACATAGGGATTTCCATGAGGCTCTTTTACTATTCAAAATAATTATTTTTTTACAAGCTTCTGCTTGTTGATATTTTAGATAATTTTCATGATTTGATACTCTTTTGAACTGTAAAAAAGCCTCTTTTTGTTGTTTTATTGCTAACTTACATTCATTGTTCCACCAGGATTTATTAAATTTTGAATTGGTCACTTTTCTCTTCTCTGGAATACTGCTTCTAATAGATGCATTTAATGATTCATAAAAGATTTGATATTCTTGCTCAATATTTTCAGATATGTCGTCTGTATTCTCGTTATTTAACAAATAAGAGAAAAGTGTCCAATCCGCTTTTTTCATCTTCTATTTTGTCCTAAATCTATTTATATCATTATTATCACTATAGCTAGTTATTTTAATATTGTCATTACTAAGATTATTATTATCATTTATATTATTATTTATAATTTCCATGATAACTGGATAATGATCTGAACCTAAGCTTATTGTTTCTGTGCGCCAATTAAATAAGTAATATATATCTCTAGAGCATATTGATAAATCTATAGCCGATTTATTTTTTTTTGTTGTTCCCCGAATTAATGTTTCGGATCCATCATTTAAAAAATTAAGTCCACATTCTTCCATTGCTTCATATAAATTAATTCCTTCACGATCATTTATATCACATCCCCACACTTTATTGTGGCAATTAAAGTCACCACCAACTAGGAAAGGCTTACTTAAGCTATTGAAAAATTTTACCCATTCATTTTTTGATATACCTAATTTAGGTTTCACATATATGGAGTATAAATACATGACCCTGTTTTTTAAATTAATCTGTAGTGCAATACACATTACATTATTTATATTATAGAAATTTAAATTATTTTGATAATTAATGTTTTTCTGGAGTAAAATTGAAATTCCTCCATACCCGTCTAATCGATCCTCGCGAAAAACATTATAATGTGAAAATGAAACATTTCATTTTGGTGTTAGCCACGTTTCACTTAATGGTATAGCTAAAAATTTGTTTTCATTTACGAATTTTTCAAAATGTCCCTTATTATGTATTATAGATCGTGAATTCCATTGTAAAATTTTACTACTTGTTAGTTCCATTGAAAATGTGTTCAAGATTCTATTTAAATTCTTCCAAAACTTGTTTATTTTGTAATATTATTGAATTTTTTTCTAAAATGCTTTTAATTAATACTAATATAGTTTCACTAATATTTTTATTTGCATTTTTAGTTTGTTCTACCGTTTTATTGTGATACATTGGGATGTTTTTGGGTACTGGTAGAGGCGGAAACGAAGAAGTGCCAGAAGTTTCTAAAATATTTTTATGTTCTTCCATGTATGGATACACTGATTTAGTTTGCGTACCTTCATTCCACTTTCTTTTAGTAGTTATTGTGTATTTGTTTCCTGAATTTGAGGATTGTATGGCTGCCTTGTAACTGTTGGTATATTTTATTTTAGCTTCCTCAAATGGTAAATTTTCATTTACCATTAAATACTTAATACCTTTCTGTTTTGCAAATTCGGGGCATTTTTCTCTTTCCAGTGCAGAGTGGTTTCCTAAGCAAAATACACACTTTGTTTCGGTTAATTCACATTCTATCAAATCATGTTTTTGTCCGCTTTTCCACATCTTTTCTTGCCTCTACACTGTGTTGAGCTGTGGCCATACCTAAGACAATTTACACATTGTATCACTCTTGGTATATATGGTTCTACTTGATAAACCATCTTCTCTATGACTGAACGTCACTACTATACTACCCGTCTCTACCCGTTCATCATTTACTTTTCTAAGCATTCTTTTAACATTTAAAACTTTAAAATTTCCATATCTAGGTACAATAATGTTTTTTAATTCAGTTTCAGTTATTTCTTTATCAACACGTTTTATTACTCCGCTTTTTTGCACAAAAAAGTTTGGAATGTATAAGTCGTATTTTTTCTCTATTAAATTTTTACTCTCTACTAGAATGTTCGCACTCTCATAGGAATTGCCTATTCTGACCTTATTTCTACCAATAATATTAATGTTCACTATACTATCTTTAATTGAGGGTTCAGCATGCAAAATCATACGCGCAGTCGCAATGCGATGCAACTTCCCAATGTTTCCATCAGTATTCTGCAAAAATACAAAATATGGACCTTGGCCTCCGCGATTATATTTATTTTTCGGTTGTGAAATTACTGACTGGCCTATTTTATTAATATTGTTGTCGCTTACCTGATTGCTCGGAAAAAAGTTGTTGTTATTTGTTTTTACTACTACCTGTGGCTGTGGAATTTGTTGATTTTGACTTGCAATTGTATTTGTGGTTTGTTTTTCATATTCGTCTAGTTCCATATCATTGATAATCTCTGTTGTCCTTCCTCTGTCGGGGGGTTCTTTGCCATTAACACTCGCCATTTCTCAAAAATTTAACACTCGAAACACTATACGGACCGATTACACAGAGAGATGTATACACTTCAACTGTTGAAATCGGTAGATTAGATAATTATCTATAAAAATGTCTTAATAGAGACACCGTTTTTGAGATACAACGATTCCAAGAGTTGAAAGAGTTGTAATCGTGATAATATGTATTAGTACACCACGTATATTTATACATCACTGAAGATGTAATACAAGTAAACATATTATAGTATAGTATAGTATATGGCTTAACACCCCATGTGGGGTTTCGCCGCTTTCGCTTTCTAGATCCATTTTACGGGGTGGATCAGTCCCCATGATAATTGTATTTGTTCACTAATATGTCTCCATTTCTTCCGGTCTATTGCCCTCTCTTTCCATTTTGTAATTCCTGCTCCTCTTAGGTCCTCTTCTACTTCAGTTAACCATTTCGATCTGGGTCGACCACGTCTCCTTTTTCCTCCTGGTTGCCACAATATCATAGCTTTTGATACTGATTCTGGTCCTTGTCTCCATATGTGACCTAGCCATTTGGTTCTTTGTACTTTTATTTTCTTTACTATATCTTCACCATTTAATTCTTCTAAAATTTCTTTATTCGTTCTCCTTCTATAGTCTTGTTCTTCGATTCTCACTGGACCCAGTATTGTCCTTATTATCTTTCGTTCATTTATCCTTAATTTCTCTTCTTCTTTTTTTGTCATAGTCATGGTTTTTGCTGCATACATCGTTATTGGTCTTATTATTGTTTTATATATATTCATTTTTGTTTGTTTGGTCAATATTTTACTCTTTAGTAGTTTTCTATTTGCTTGATATACCCGGTTTGTCGCAGTTATTCTTTCTTCGATCTCCGTTTTTCTTTCCCCTTTGTTATTTATCATAACGCCCAGGTATTTAAATTTCTGTACTTCCTCGAATTTTTTATTTCCTATCCTTATCTCTCTGTTTTGTTCTGCTTTTCCGAGTCTCATTAATTTTGTTTTCTTTTCATTAATTCTTAGTCCCATCTTCTTTCCCTCTTCTTCTATCTCCATTAATAATTTTTTCATGATTTTTCGTGTTTTTGTTACTATCGCTATATCATCTGCATAGGCGATTAGTTGGTAACCTGATGCTCTTAGGTTTCCCTTGTGGATCTTTCTTAACACAAAATCTACTGTCAGGTTAAATAGTGTTGCTGACAGTGAGTCACCTTGTCTCACTCCTTTATTTATTTCGAATTCTTCTGTTTCCCCTTTTTGTGTTAGGATACTTATTTTTGATTTATTCATAGACATTTTTATTAGGTTTCTTAGTTTTTTACTTACTCCTTGATATTTTAGGGCTTTCATTATTTCCTTTCTCTTTATTGAGTCAAAGGCTTGTTCAAAGTCTATAAATAATATTTCTATTTCATATTGATGTTCGTGTGCTTTTTCCATGATTTGTTTAATGGTATGTATTGCATCTGTTGTTGATCTGCCTTTTACAAAACCGCATTGGTATTGTCCTATGATATTTTTTGTTTCATCTGTTAACCTTTTTTGTATTATTGACGATAACATTTTATAGGCAACGTTTAATAGTTTAATACCTCTGTAGTTCTCACACTCATGCTGGTCGCCTTTTTTATGGATCGTTATAATCTGTCCAATTTCCCACTAGTTCGGCATTGTCTCCTCTTTCCATGTTTTCTTAATCAATTCATGTATTTTTTCATGCAATATGTCCCCTCCGTATTTTATTAGTTCTAGATTTATTCCGTCCTTCCCAGGTGCCTTTCCATTATTCCCTTTCATTATAATGTATTTTACTTCTTCTAATGTTGGTTCCTGTGTGTTCGTTTCTTCTTCGTCCTCTTCTTCTATTTCATCATTTATAACTGGTTCAATTAGTAATTCTTTAAAGTGACATTCGAGGAGTGAACAGTAGACAAGTAAAAAATGATGATACAGAAAACAATACAGCTCAACAATGCCTGGACACATTAATACAAAAACGCTACGTTTGTTCAGGCCGCCTAAGGAGACACAAAGTTAGTAACAACAAAGAGGCGTCAATTGCACTATAGAAAATAAAAAAAATCGTACGCAAACCAAGAAGAAACGCACGAGTTTTGCAGAAAACATGAAACGCTAATGCCGGATGGATCGAAAATACAACTGACAACTATCAACACTACAGTAATATTTCTTACAAACCCTCCATCACTGCAGAAGTCTCAAATACTTGGAGTGTCTGAAGATTTCATAACTGAAAATCTCCTGGACTAGACGGATTTCAAAACTTTTGGCTAAAGAAGATTGGGAGTGTTTATGAGTGTTTTTTAATAGTAATTAATCATGTTATATCTAATCCGTAGGAAATACCGTCATTCCTTATTCAAGGAATCACTTATTTACGCAAGGAACAAAATAATACCCAAGATCCAGCCAAGAACTGCCAATTACTTGTCTTCCAACTTTGTACAAATTGTTCACATCCTGTATCACTCAGCGTATTTACCAACACTGCTCTAAATAATATCATAGAGCTAGAAGAATAGAAAGGATGCGCTAATAGATCGGTCTAGTTAGACTCAAAAATAGGAGTGAGGTTACAACAATTAGCAGCCAGCTGAAAATTGGTAGGATTGTTCAAAATGCCATTATAAATAAAATCTCAAAAGTCCTCATGGATCCGACCTGAGAAAAAAAATTTATGCGGGGTCAAAGGTCACCAAAATGGGTTTTTAGCGACTTTCGGCGAAACGTTAAGTTTTATCATAAAATTAGTTCTAACAAAAAATGTAGATTAGATAATTATCTATAAAAATGTCTTAATAGAGATACCGTTTTTGAGATACAACGATTCCGAGAGTTGAAAGAGTTGTAATCGTGATAATATGTATTAGTACACCACGTACATTTATACATCACTGAAGCTGTAACACAAGTAAACATATTATGCTATGTTCAATTGACTGCGTGGCTAGGGTCGTGTGCTACTATAGTATGCTGTCTACCGGCGCGTTTCTACTACACAGCTTGCGGTCTACCAAGGGGTGCGATGCATAAGCTGTAGTATTATATTACAATGCCAATAACTCGAAAATCATAAGAATTATTATTTAAAATTTACGGCTTTTGCCCAACAAAAATAGTAAATTGATATGACAAAGTATTAACTTATAATAATAATATCGTATGGCATTTTTGCCGGGGAGATCCTTTCGGGCAGTTCCGGCGCCATTTACATCTTTAATCCTGTTTTTAAGTAACTAGTGCCGATGTACACTAGCTCAGGGGGACCGACGGCTTTACGTGCTCTCCGAGGCACGGTGAGACGGCTCGTGTCATTATTGGAAATGAAAATGGTTTGTCTTTGGCAGGGCTCAACCCACGTGCACTGGCGTATGAGGCCAGCGATTATGCCGTTATTCCACGACCGCTCACAAACGCCAAACTTATAATATAAAACGTTAAACTAAGAATAAATAAGTTCTATCGGTGCGTCGCGCGTCGGCTAATCACCATACCTATTCTTTTCTCAAAAGGGTTTAAACACAATAATCAAAGCCAACTTTATAGGCAAAATGTTTATTTCTAAGTACTAATAAACACTACAATATACAACAAACTTTATGCAAATTTAGTTTCTTTACTATTATGCAAATTACATCGTAATCTTCTTTCTGGGTGGAGAAATCCCTCAGGTAGATCATACCTTCGATGTATTAATTAATTAGTCTTGATACACTCTTGCAAAGTGTCAAAATCATATACTATTTATAGTGCAGTTATCTTGTCTTGTTCCAATCTTAGCGGCTGCTGTTTAACATATTTTTCGGATATATTACCAAGTTCAAGTATGGCTTGGTTATCAGCTAGATCCAAAAGACTGGGGATGCAAATTAGTCGACAGTTCATTAGAACCAATTCAAACTTTACTCCCACCTGCGCCGGAAAAACTCCTGAACACAATTTTTTGCAACTGTAAAAAGGGATGTAGAAACTAAATGTGGTTGCAGAAAAGTTGGACTGTTTTGTTCGGTAGCATGTACTAATTATCAAAACCGGTCGCGCTCCAATGTTGAATCACCAACAATTGAGGATTCATTTGATTCTATCGAGGAGCCATGCGATGTGTCATTATTGGGACAATTTACTTGCACCCAGGATGAACGAGAAGAAGAAGAAAAAGAACAACAAGAAGAAGAAGAACCAGACGGCGAAGAAGAAGAACAAGGAGAAGAGGAAGCAGAAATATTAGAAAATTATGAACCAATTGGATAAATTTCCCTTTTTTTAGTTTATACCGCTTTTTATCACTTTTATCATTTTCATCCCTTGCCAATATCAATTATTCAATAGCTTCAAATTAAACAGAATCATAATAGATCCGTGGAATAGGTCTACTGGGGAAACCACGTTAAAAACGCGCTAGTACACTACTTCAAAGGTGGTGTGGAAACGTGTGCATATTATGACGATTACAACTTTTTGAACGATGGCTCTTAGAAAAAAAAACATTGACACATTTTTATAGATAATTATCTAATCTACATTTTTTGTTAGAACTAATTTTATGATAAAACTTACCGTTTCGCTGAAAATCGCTAAAATCCGTTTTTGGTGACCTTTGACTCCGCGTAAATTTTTTTCCTCGGGTTGTAGTCCAGGAACCGAAGCTTTTCACCTAGCAATTTTTACAGAATGGATTGATTTGCTTGAAAATTTGAGAATAAGTAGTGGATAGTCAAAGGATCAAAATCTATATGATGCCGAAAGGTGCTTTTACCATGGGGGTGGTTGACACATCACCTCGGGGGTGGAAATTTTTTATTATATTTTGACCGCAAAAGTTGATAAAAACATTCATTCTAGGCAAAAAATATTCTATACATTTTTTTGACAAAATTAATAGTTTTATATCGAAAAAAACAATGTTTTTCGATGCCTATACTCATTTACGATTCTCTCAATTTTTGACGTAGAAAAATTTTTTTCGAACCATGTTCTTGGGAATTAAATAACCTACAATATCATATTTAAACATTTTTTCGTATCTCTGGTGCTAATCTTTCTATTCTGAAGAAAATGGTATTTTTTACCAAACTACAAAAAATCGTTAGTCGCTTTTAACTCCAGTTTTTTAAAAACTAATCATTCTAATCGAGTCAAACTTCTAGAATCTATTAATAATACATAAATAAAGAAGAATGAATAAGGCCAATGACTAAAAACACCGCTAACTTACATTATTATGCTTCCAATTGGATTTCTCCTTTTTTTTTTTCAAAAAAAATATATTGATTTTTTAACCGTACCTTTTTTTATTTTTTATCTTAGTAAGTTTCAGAAAAGAATTTTGCAGGTTTTTACAAGATCTATAAGCCTATTAATATTTCTGGAGATAGCTATTTTTAAATACTTTAAATTAGTTTGAACAAGTTATCCTCGAAAAATGCATAGTTTTTTCCGTCTTTTGACTTTGAAACTACAATATTTAGCATTTGACGAAGAAGAGCTAACATATAATAAAGTATAGCTCGATTACTATTGGTTTTAAAGAAAATTTAAAAAAAAACCGTTTTGTTTATTTTTTCAAAAGGTAAATTTTTGTTAAGTAAAGTTGTTTTGATAAAACGAAAACTTTTGGAGTTATTAGCAGAAAACTTATTAAAAACATTGAATTTTTCGATATAAAACTAACACTTTAGATAACGAATAAATCGAAAACTATTTATTTTATCAAAAAAATGTATAGAGAGTTTTTTACTTAGAAGAATGTTCTTACCAACTTTTGTGGTCAAAATATAATAAAAATTTCCACCCCCGGGATGGGGTGGCAACCACCCCCATGGTAAAAGCGCCTTTCAACGTCATATAGATTTGGATACTTGGACTATACACTACTTATTCTCAAATTTTCAAGCAAATCGATCTATTCTGTAAAAATTGCGAGGTTTTGTCCTATTTTAAGCTTCATTACTTGGACTATTGGATCCATGAGGACTTTGATTTCATTTATGATGGTATTTTGAACAATCCTGCCAATTTTCAGCTGCCTGTTAATTTTTGCAACCTCGGAAGTGTAAGTTGACCGCAGTATAAGGGTTTCATGGGCAATACTGAACAACTTATAATTGAGCCAGATATTTCTAACTATCCATACACAAAAAGAGGAACAATTTTACTGCCTTCATTGAACTACTACTTACGAAGAAGAACTGTGCATAAACCATCTCTCTAAGCAAAAAATTCACATCTGGATGAGTAAACCTCTGCATGGGTGACATCTCAATGAGATCAGCCAAGACTATGTCGACAATTCAGCGCCCTATCTGTTGGTTTACATCAGGAAATATGTTTTCTGGAACAGAGAGAGGGTTTCCTACATACAACAGAAAAATGGTAATAAAATAAAAATGATTAACATGTACAGAAGAAATCTTTAAAATTATAAACGAAAAAGTGCATATCATACCTTCGATGAAAGTTCAATCTTTTATAGAATGGCATGACCTGCTCTTTTCAGGGAGTAATTAGCAGATACTAAATATTGGCGACTATTATAGGAATATAAAAAAACAAAAAACCTCAGATAATATGGGATAATGATCTTAACAAATAATCTGGCACTAGATGAACGACTACAGTTAAATATACTGCTAAGGCAAGTCATCTCGAGTTTTGAGGGTTTTCGGCACTAAATTGTTGCAGACAGATTACTCGAGGGGTTTTGGGGTTGCTGGCCAAGAATACGCCATAAGAACCGACCCCCGGTGCACCTGGTGCCCAAGAACCCTCCACACTCTAGAATATAACATGCCTTATAACCCGGGCACCGGGTGGTCCGGTGGTCACTTCTGCTGGCGTATTCGTATTCAGCAACCCCAAAGAATCCCCCTGTAACCTGTTTGCATCAATTTAGTGCCGAAATGACTCATAACTCCAGAAGATGACGTGACTCTAGACATCAGGTGCTCCGGGTCTCGTTCTGATGGCATATTCATTTTTAGCAACCCCAAAATCCCCCGAGAAATCTGTTTGCATCTGAAAACCCTCGAAACTCCAGAAAATGACGTGCCTTAGCAGTGACACTGACACTGGACACTAGATGCTCCGGGGGTCGATTCTGATGACGTATTCGTGTTCAGTGACTCCAAAAACCACCAAGTAATCTGTTTGGATCAATTTAGTGCCGATAATAATACTCGAACCTCCAGTTGACATGCCTTAGCAGTTACCCTGGGCACCAGGTGCTCCGGTGGTCGGTTCTGATGGCGTAGTCGTATTCAGTGATCCCAAATTCCCCGAGTAACGAAATCTGGCCCTTAATATTTTCACATGTTTATGCACTTATGCACATCATCCTGAACACCATGCAAAAAGTTGCAAATCTAGGTGCTGTATTTAAAAATCGATTTATTCTGGTGTTATGTTATGTTATGTTATGTGTCTATTAAGGGGAACGGAGCAAAATGCAAATTTTGACGCATGCCAAAATTTTCAATGTGTTTTAAATGTAATCATTTTTTTCAAATCCTGAGAAAACTAATAAATATTTTTGAAAAACTTAAACACAGAATGAAAGATTACATTATTAAAAGTCCCTGAAAACTTCTATAATGTTATTTTAATAAGTTACAGGGGTGAACATAAACGAGAAAATTTAGTGTGATTTTTAATTGCAAATATTTTATTCAAAAGAAACTTTTTATTTATTCTAAGGGACTTTCGGCCCTCGGTAATAAAGAATCTTTCATTCTGCGCGTTTATATTTTTCAAAAATACTTATTAGTTTTCTCAGGATTCGAAAAAAAAATGAATACATTTAAAACACACTGAAAATTTTGACATGCGTCAAAATTTTGCATTTTGCTCCGTTCCCCTTAAGCATGATAGATCTGTCGAGATTATTCACTGTAAATATTATTTTATTACAGACTTAAAAACGTTACCATTATCTGCTCTAAACTTGTATTGTTAGATCTCTGTGAAGAAATAAAGAAAAAAATAAACTGGATATCTTCAAGAAAAAATTAGTAATTTTACTAATAATGCCCTTATTTGTAACTAGTACATCCCGTGTTTTCAAACTTATTAACGTAAATTCAATTACTATAAACTAATAAAGATAATAATTCGTTTGGTATTGTGTATATGTTACGGGTAAAGTTAGGTAAACGGGTTAATTCTAGGATTATCCGGGTAAAGTGCAAAGTACTCGCGAGTTATCGGTAATATCCGATAGTAATACCGAAATATAATTTAAATATTTCAAAATTCGGGCTTTACTCGAGTAAAACACATTCTACCTGCTGCCCAGTGACGGTTTAAGGCATCATCGGGCCCTAGGCGGCCATAAGGAGTAGGCCCCTTTATAGCGACAATTTACTTAAAACAAATTTACAGATATTTATGTTGTTTTGGGAAGTAGTTACCTACTCCAAAAATAAATTATGTACGACAATGTAAAAGAGATCATTTTTCTTTTTTTTTTTACATTTCGCAACATCTTCTCATTAATAATCCAGAGCTAATATGTCAAAGAAAAAAGGGAAATTGTGTCGATATGTGATTTTGCCCTGGGTATGAGTGTCACCCCTTCGGGGCTGAAAAAATATACATTCAAAATAACTACGGAAATGGATAGAGTGGCACAAGTTTGACTTGAATGTTTGAATTTGACTTGAGTTTGACTTAATTTCAAGTCAAACTCAAGTCAATTCTTCTGACAAATAATTCAAATCAAGTCAAACTGGTCAATTGTACAGGTTTGAAAATTCAAACTGGATGTCAAACTAGTTTGAAAGAGTTTAAAAAATAATTTATTTAATAGATATACTTTTTTGTCGAGATTCACATGTGAGTTGCCAATTAAGATAAGAAAATTAATAATACAATGAGTGCCACATAAAATATCTTGATACAGGAAGCGATTATAATTAAAATAGGATAAATTTTTTGAAAATGATTCCTGTATGCTTAGAATTGCTTGCTGGCAAGTTTCGTTTTATCGATATAACTTTTTTATATTTGAGTGTTACTAGATTAAAACAAAGAATTCGTTGGATAATTCTTTTATCATACCAAGTGTAATTTAATCTACTTTGGAAGCTTTCAAGTATTACGTAACGCAAGTTGGGGGGAGTGGGTCATGTAAAACGTTACGGCGCGTTATACGGGGGAGGGGGTTCGAACAGCGCGTTACGTAACATTGTTTTTTAACTTAAATAAAAAACCACGGAATCACAATCTCCCAAATTTTCAATTTTCGTTTATATTTTACACAGAACCGTTGGATTGTATTATATTGCCCCCTCACGCTCCGCTCATGTTACAATAGGACAATAGTATTCAAGTGAAAAAATCTTAAAATTTGTATTAACCAGATCAAGCACAGTAAGTAACACGTGTTTGCAATAAATAGCTGGACTTTTCTTCACAACAAAAGATGAAAAGATACCGATGGGATACGAGGTTGTAAGAGCTTCAAAAATTGCATTACTTGAACGGCCCCTTTAACAAAAATTTATGAAGGAACAACAACATATTATATTTTTGATAGAGTAGGATTAATGAATTTTTTGCGACTTTGCAATGTCGCCTTAAAAAATTAGTTCACTATTTGTCATTTTATAACGCTGTTCTTTATTTTTACACAATATAAAATACAAGTATGCACTTTTCAATTTTCATTGTTTTGAAATCACCTGCCACAATATCAAATAAACCAGTATATTTATTTTTCTTAATTAATTCTGCTTCGACTACAGATTTTTTCTCTTAATTTTTGCAGTGGGAATACCTTCAAAATCAGACTCAATTTGATCTGGTACTTATTCTGAGCCGAAAAATATTCTGGTTCAGATATTATTTCTCAAAGCAGACGCTTCAAAACGAACGTAGTAAACAAGCCAAGCATATACTTCATAATAATATGAACTACAAACTAATTTGCGGAGTAGCAGAGTACAGATTCACACCGATACTATCCAAATAAGTCAAAACAAATGCCGGTACGCTCTCAATTAGAATTGGAAATAAACACGTTGCGCAATACGATATTCAAACTTCAAACTGTTTGAAGAAGTTTGATTTCAAGTCAAACCTAAAGATATTGAAATCAATTTACAGAAAAAGTTTGGTTTTCAAGTCAAGTTTGTTGAATAAAATCAAACTAGTTTGACTTGATGCATCTCTAGAAATGGATAAACTGATTAATTCTAAGTAACTTTTGTTCTATCGAGTTTTTTTCACTAAATCAATACTTTTTGAGTTATTTGCGAATGAATATGTTCATTTTTCAACAAAACAAAACACGCTTTTAGACGGTTTTTCGCAAATAACTCCAAATATAAATATTTCATCGAAAAAATATTCTTACGTACACCAAATCTTAAAAAATGGTGTATGTATGAAGTATGTAGACCTAGTTAAGCAGAACTGGAGTTAATGAAAAGTAGATTCTTATTCGAGAAATTCCAAATCAAATATTTCAACGTAAATAACCAAAAATGAAACACTTTTCGGTGAAAAATCGTCACAACTTTTTTAAAGTGTTAAAAAAGTTTTATTTTTGTTTTTTTAAACAAGTTTCAAGTATCAAAATTAAGCAAGTAAAGCTTAAAATAACGTTGATTGCTTTTTTTGGCAAAAAAATCTTGAAAATTTATGAAAATCTTGAAAAAACTTATAAGTATAAATTATTTATATGATCTTTAAGTGTCACTGGTTCACAGTGCTTATATTTCAAAACATTGGGATTTAAAGTAAAAGAAATTTTTTGAAATTTTATAACTTAAAAATTATTAGTGATACCAAAAATCTTAAAGAGTACAAAAATGTAGGTTTTGCTTTTCTGAATATTTCAGATTTTTGCTTTTTCGGAAGATAAAAATTAGGTTAAGATATGACTCAAATGGTTAAGAATGTTTAAAATTTGCATACCCTGGGTAGAGAATAGTTTCTATCCTTGTGAGATCGGTACTCACCGTAGGGACCGCAGACGTTCGGATACAATTAGCGTCTCTTTGCAAAAACAATGACGACTTTGCTAAGTAACAAGACATTTACTCAACAAACACACTACCCATTACACTAGGTACCTGATTAGAAAAATCCACTGTACCATGCCAATGGCCATTAGTTGTCGAGGCATTAAGCCAAATAAAAAAAAATTGCATACACTCGTGATTAGTGACTTGTTCAAGCCCTTTCTGCTACATCCCTTTTATAAATAAGCACTTTATACCGATAAAACTTACAGAGCATATAAACAATAAAAATCCACAAGGAAAAAGTTTTCCTGTAGTTGGCTGTATACCATGTAATACAAAAAATAGTAAATCCTTTATAAAAGGTATATATTTAAGATCCCTAAAAAGAGATACATCACAATCACATAACTAGTTTTCGACTGGTTTACCAGTCATCATCAGTGCTTACGTGAAGTTTATATGCTAACCACCACCTAAATTATATCTTGGTGGTTAGCATGTAAACTTCACGTAAGCACTGATGATTACTGGTAAACCAGTCGAAAACTAGTTATGTGATTGTGATGTAGCCCTTTTTAGGGATTTTAAATATATACCTTTTATAAAGGATTTACTATTTTTTTATATAAACAAAACATAAGTAAAGTAGCTTGTGAAGCGGTAAGGATTAATTTCATTTGGGATACTAATTAGGGGGTTATTTTCATCAGTTTTTTTACCCAAAAAAAATGGGATCAACTATATCCTGAGCGTATCTTGCATACTTTTTATACTAGAACTTTTTTAAAAAAACAAGAATGCTTTTTTAAACAATTAAAAAAGTTATGATGAGTTTTCCATGAAAAGTGCTTAATTTTATGATTATTTCACGTTGAAATATTCGATTTGGAATTTGACGAATAAGAACCTACTTTTCATTAGCTACAAATCTACTTTTACTGGGTGTAGACTGCACACATACACCATTTTTTCAATTTTTTAAAAGCTATATTTTTGCTAAGAATATTTTTTAGATAAAATACTTACTTTGGAGTTATTTGCGAAAAACCGCCCAAAAACGTATTATTTTTTGTTGAAAAATGAAGATATTCACTTACAAATAACTCGAAATGTATTGACTTGATGAAAAAACTCTATTGAACAAAAGTTGCTTAGAATTAGTCAGTTTATCCACTTCCGGACGTATTTTGACGGTGTATTTTTTCACCCCCGAGAAGGGGTGGACTCAACCGTAGAGCAAATACACATATTGGCACAATATCACTTTTTTCTTTGATATGTTAGCTATGCTTATACTCGTACCAATAATTACCAGCTTCTAAGCAAAATTTGCTTGCAAAATTGATTACCAAATTGAGGGAATTATTAGAACATGGAATATAAAAATGCCTTTAAGGATAACTGCTTAATTTGTCTTGAAGTCGGTTGTATTTTCCTGATATTTGACAGAAGACAAAGCAAAAAACTGAGTTTGATTGGAAATCATAAACTAACCTCTGTTTTTTTTTTGTCTCGGTGAGCCCTATTTGATTTTTTTAACATTGTAATTTTTTTTTAAATTACTGCTTAAGTAATTCAATATTAATTAATGCATTTGTGTGGGATGCGGGCCCCATCAAGTGCCCGGGCCCTAGGCGGCCGCCTAGTCCGCCTAATGGTTAATCCGGCACTGCTGCTGCCTCTTGGTTAAATGCTTAATTAGGTATACCTCGTCTAATTTACTTACCGTTGCACGTCATCCGCGCCATAGCCTGTGACATGATACCAATACGAAATATTTAGGCGGTGGGCGTGTTCTTTTTTAGAATCAAAATGATTCTAAAGGGGAACACACCTACCGCCTAGATATTTCGTGTTGGTATCGTGTCACAGGCTATGGCGCGGATGACGTGCAACGGTAAGTAAATTGGACGAGGTATATACTAGTAATGACAAGGATCTAACTATTTGAAAGATATCGTAATTTAAGAAAAAACGGTTTTTTCAAAAGTAAGGAAAGTAAAACTATAAATACGGCAGAAATACAAATTATAATATTTGTTAAAACAAGACAAGTTGCTGTAGCATTTGGAGTTAGCGCCATAACAGACGGGCGATTGTGACCGGCCACTCTGTGGATCCACAAATGTAGTTTCCGATGATTCACCGTGGTTTCTTAGGCTACGGCTCCACGGGCGACAAATTTACGCTAGCAGTAGCCGTAAAACGAACTTAAGGTTCCGCGGAACGGAATAGGAATAGCCGAATTGAACTGACTACAGGACTTGTGCGTAGTCGGTTCAGTTCGGCTATTCCTATTCCGTTCCGCGGAACCTTAAGTTAGTTTTACGGCTACTGCTAGCGTAAACTGGTCGCCCGTGGAGCCGTAGCTTTATGTGAGCGACTGTGGCGTGTGGCCGGCCACAGTCGCTCGTCTGTGATGGCACGTCCACTCCACATAAGAACCCTCGGTCAATCATCGCAAACTACTTTTGTGGATCCACAGAGTGGCGGGCCACAGTCGCCCGTCTGTTATGGTGCTTTACTCATATTTCCAGCAGCTTTATATTTTGCATTTATTTTACCAAAACCTGGCGAGTACTCCGCACTTTACCTGGGTAATCTTAGAATTACCCGTTTATCTAACTTTACCCGTAACATATACACTGTATACTAATAAAACAATTAACATTTCAGTTTTCTTTTATGTAAGTACAACTGTCTCGTACGTGACGCATACTTCAAACAAAAGTAATTATGTATAATGATTATTATCATCTACATTTTTACAAAATTTCAATATCTGAGTTCAAGATTGATAAACTGCATTGTTGGACTGACTTGAAGAATGGCAGAGAGATTTATCGACATCGTATCGGAAGACGACATCATCTTAAGAATGCGCTAACTGATCACTAATTAGGAATAACGACTCATTTAGAGATTTGAAAACCATTTTTATGAGGGAATAAAGATAATTCCAAGTCGGTCTTTCTTTGTCTTATGTAAATATTTTTTCGCTATGCTTTTTTATTATTGGATGCGTTATTTGGAAGCAATATAGTTGTAATAAAAACTGAGAAAGTTATTGTTGAATTATCCAAATTTGATCATTTTTGGGAATAATTCTATAAATATAATAAGTGCATTTAATAATCGAAGAATGAATATAAACTTAAAATATATGTACATTAATATACAGTGCGTCCATAAAGTAACGCATAAATTTATTACTTCGTAAACTAGCGACTTTAAGGAAGAATCCCGTAACAGGTCGATTTTTATTTTTAATTTACGATTTTCTGGCATATATCATACTAGTGACGTCATCCATCTGGGTGTGATGACGTAATTGATGATTTTTTTAAATAAGAGTAGGGGTCATGTGATAGCTCATTTGAAACGGTATTCAATTCTGTATTCAATAATATAAACAAACATAATTATTTATAAAGGGTGTTCAAAAAATTTTTTAATTAAATTAATTGAAAAAGAAGAATGTAGATATGTAATTTATTTAATTCAAAATACATTTTACTGTTGTCAGAAAACAGGAAACAAATGTTTATTTGACAAATAAATATTATTTTTCGCTTAAATTCAATGCTAAAGGTGCCACTCACTTGCCTCTTGGCAGTTTGAATATTTCGTTTAAGCGAAAATCAATGTTTATTTTTTAAATAAATGTTTTTCTGTTTTCTGACAGCAGTAAGATGTGCCTATTTAGAATTAAATAAATTACATACATTCAACTTTTTTTATCAATTAATTTAATTAAAAAAAAATTTTTGGACCCTGTAAAAATAATTATATGAATGTTTATATTAGTGAATAGAGAATTGAATACCCTTTCAAATGAGCTATCACATGACCCCTATTCTCATTTAAAAAAATCATCGATTACGTCATCACACCCAGATTGATGACGTCACTAGTATGATATAAGCCAAAAAATCGTAAATTAAAAATAAAAATCGACGTGTTTCGAGATTTTTCCTTAAAGTCGCCGGTTTACGAAATAATTAATTTATGCGTTACTTTATGGACGCATAATCAATTACTTTTAATGGGAAATAAGCCACAATTTTACCAAAAAAATGATTTTATTAACGTTTCGAAGCCCAAATCGGGTTTCGTTGTCAAAATACAAAATACTACTAAAATAAACAAAAATGTTGTGGCTAAGTAAAAAAATTCTTCTAATAATTTATTTAATCTGACTCATTTATATTGGCAATTCAGACGTATATTATACGTTTTAAAGTAGAAGACTTTAAAATGATACCACCAATATTTATGAGTTGCATTCCTGGGACGACTTTACTAAAAGATAGTTCATTCGATTACATGAAATCAATCCCAACTCAAGAATATCCGTCACAAAAAAATCATTGCATGTGATCTGTCTTTAAAAAGACAACCAAATGTAACGATGATAGTAAAATTCTCGCGTTAGAGATTCCATAGTAAATCACAAGGGAAAACCAGGAAAAAACCTCGTGATACTATCCCGACATCGTAAGTATTTGGTCTTACATTTAATTTACTTTCAAAAAAAGTAATACCAAATTCTGACTTTAATATGTTTAAATTATAAATAATATTAATAATACATAGATATACAATGAGTAATACTAAAATATAAAATTTGTATTAACTCGATATGTTATTGACTTACTAATCGTGGTATTTTCTTTCTATTGACTTCCTCTTTCAGTATGGGTAACCACATCTTACTGCATTCTACCGAGGAATTTGCGACACAATTGGTTTCATTTAGCATAATTAGAGCCGCTTCTTTGATTTTTCTCTTTTTACTCTCTGATTCTTTTAGGACTATACTTGAATCTCTCCACTGAACTCTATGTTCATTATCCCATGCATGTTGACATATTTGAGATCTATCAAATTCTCTATTCTTAATATAAGACTGATGTTCACTTATTCTAACGTTTAATGGTCTTGATGTTTCACCTAAATAAAATTGTTCGCATTCACAAGGTATTTTATAAATACAATTCTTTGTTCTTTCTTGTTCACTGTTAGGTTTAGTTTTAGATAGAATAGATCTCAATGTGTTTGTTGTTTTGAATGTTGTTGAAATGTTGAATTTATTTTCTATTGTTTTAAGTTTCTCGGATAGTACTTTTATATATGGTATTGATATTTTCCTCGTATTATTTCTTGTGGATGTTATAGGATCCCGTTCTACGTTGTTCTGTTCTATTCGATCCAGTCTTGACAATTCCTTACTTATAAACGATAATGGATAATCACTTTTCAATAAAACAGATGTTAACAATTGTTTTTCTTCTAACAATGAATTTTAGTTAGAACAAGTAATTTTGGCTCTATTATATAAGGATTTAATGATTCCCTTCTTAACGTTGATGTTGTGATTTGATTTGTAATTGAGATATCTGTTGGTGTGTGTGGGTTTTCTATACACTTGAGTCTCATATCCAGTATCCTTCTTGGATACTAAAACATCGAGGAAAGGTAGAGTGTTATTATATTCCTTTTCCATTGTAAATTTTATTGTCTCTTCTTGATTGTTTATAATATTTAGGAATATATCCAACAATTCTGATCTATGAGGCCATATTGAAAACACATCATCTACATATCTCCACCATACTGTGGGTTTTAAATTTTGTTTAGAAATGATATTAGTTTCAAAATCCTCCATAAATATATTAGCCAATAATGGAGATAAAGAAGAGCCCATTGCTAGACCAAAATTTTGTTTATAGAATTCATTATTTAGTTGAAAATAGGTATTATTAGTACATAATGTCAATAACTCCATTATAGCTGATACATTTAGTTTTGTCCTAGTTGTCAATGTATTATCTATTTTCTAATTTCGTTTTGATTATGTTGAAAGTTTTATCTAATGGCACATTTGTAAATAAACTCTTTATGTCAAAACTTACTAAAATATTATTTGGATTAAATTCAATATTTGACAATTTGTTTAAAAAATGTTGTGTATTTTTTATAAATGTGTCATTATTATTTGTAAATGGTTTTATAATATTTAATAAAAATTTTGATAGTTCACTACAAGGAGAATTGATGGTACTACAAATGGGTCTAAGTGGAATATTCGCTTTATGAATTTTCGGTACTCCATAAAAATGTGGTGTCTTACTGTAATGAGGTGTCACTAATTTTCTTTGATAGTACGTTAGATCATTTTTAAATTTGAATAAAGTTTTATATATTTTGTTTTCCAGTGTCTTCGTTGGATCCTTCGTTAATTTGGTATACGGTCCATTTGTAATTAGATCTGTAATTTTGTACTCATATCGTATTTTATCCATTATTACAGTTGCATTTCCTTTATCTGCTTATATTATTATTTTATTATCTTGAAACCCGATTTGGGCTTCAAAACGTTAATAAAATTATTTTTTTGGTAAAATTGTGGCTTATTTCCCATTAAAAGTAATTGATTATAAAAAATGCCACAAGAAAATAGCTTCAGAACAACATTATGGACGCATTGTATAGTTAATATAATAATATTCTTCAGGAGCTTCTTGACTCGGGAAGCTAGCACCTGCTGAGGGTCCCTTGTCCAGGGTCACGGATGAAGTCCAGAACGACATCCAAGGCGACGAAGAATATTTTCGATACGGCGAAGATGGCTGAGTTCGCAACCCTTGATTTTAGGGTTACAGCCGATTTCATAATCATTCGAAAAAGTGGACTTTAGTAAAAGGAGGCTTTATGTTAAAGTGGACTTTAAAGCGGCTGTTAACGATATTTAATTTCATAATTCGCTTTAAAGGATTCTTTTAGTAAAGTGTGTTTTAATGAAATTTTATACTGTTGGTTAAACTGAATTATGTTATATTTGAACTAAAATGGAAATAATGACATTTGAATGTCATACATTTTGCAAGTTTGTAGGATACTCCTCCTCTAATTATTGTTTTTTACTACAAAAGTTACTTGTTATTACTTAATTATTATAATAAATACTCATCAATAAAAAGTGAAATCTTCTTTTGTTACAAAAGATAGAAAGTTATAGAAATATAATAAATAAATGTGAAGAATAAAGAAAAGGTCCCTACAATATTTTATTTGTTAAAAATCATTTAAATTATCCAAATAATTGAGTATCATGTACAGGCAAGCTAATGTTCATTTGCATTGCATATTTGCAGAACAGAAGGAAAAAAAGGATAGAAAGGGAAGAAGCAGAATATAAAAAATAAAATTATTGGATTTAAAAATAAAACTACCTCCCGCGCACCAAAAAAAGTTGATTAATAGCAAGCTGAAAATTTGTTAATAGCTTAAGCGGCGTCTAGTTGGACAAACTTTGATGTATGGGAACACTGGAAGTTTTAATTGTGGAACAGTTTAAAAATTTGGAAAGTCAGATTACGAAAACGTCCCATGTATTTTGTTGGACAGAACATTCAATTGATTTGTTACCCTTTCATTAAACTCTCATGCAAAAATCAGACTGCTATTACTAACCAACATGATTCCTGTCATTTGACATGTTCTTCGTGTTCCACTCATTAAAATGCCCAGTTGGTTCTGTCCAACAAAATACGTGGAACGTTTTCGTAGATTTACGTTCCAAATTTTTAACCTGTTCCACAATTAAAACTTATCCCATTCCAGTGTTCCCATACATCAAAGTTTGTCCGACTAGACACCGTTAAGCTATTAACAAATTTTCAGCTTGCTATTAATCAGATTTTTTTGATACGTGGGATCCAGGTCTATAAAAAAATGGGATAAACTAAAATAAATAAAAAGTTCAATACATTCATTTTGCTTTTATTAATAAATATATTTACAATCTACGAAAGTGTTCATTTATTAACACAGTTATATTGTTTTCTGAAATATTTTCATTATTTTTTATCGGTTGTAATTATTCATCGTTTGCTTCATCTTCAGTTTTATTCACAGGAAAAGTGTCATCCATGTCAATGGCAATATTATGAAGCACTCTAGCTGCAACAATCACAGTCATGTTTTCTAATTGTACTCTCATTCCTAAGCGGAGTATAGGAAATCTTCATTTCCAAAACCCATATTGCTGTTCTACTACATTCCTTGTTTACAGGGGCTTACATGTGTTGTACAGGGGCTTAGGGTCACACAAACATAACTACATTAAACTTCTTATTTAAGATTCACATTAACGTATATGTCCAAATGCTTTAGTTCTGATTTGCACATGCATACCTAGTTACATATAACGTTCAGTTACCGTAACCCTAATATTTCTGTAGACGAAAATAAATCAAAATGTAGCTACGTTTGTGTGATTCTAAGCCCCTGAATTATGCTTCAGCCTACTATTATTAAAATTGACATTCAATGCAAGAAATGATTTTCTGGACCTGAAAATTTCTGCATCCTGGACACCTGCAGAATCTATTTTAATTAAAGTCCCAGGCAACCAAACGACGTTTTTATAACGTAGATAACACGTAATAAAAATGACCAATTGACGTGTTTCTATGACGTAGTATCGACGTTGAAAATCACGTGTATTTGTCTCATCGATTTGACGTCATAATTGTGACGATTTTAAAACGTCTAAAAGGTGACGTCTTTTATACGTCGGTAATATTCACGTCTTTAATACTTTCAAAAAGTGACCTCTTTCAGATGTTTCAAAATAGGTAGTATAAAAAATAGGTAACATGAAACCTATAGGTCTACGTCTCATGTGTCGATGAAGATATACTACTATTTGTTTAAGATCGCTTGTGCATTAGAAGTAATCTAACATTGATTCTGCATGATTGTACCAGCCCTCGCATTATAGAATTTTCACTATTTATATAAGTATACCTACTTACTGTGTCAAAACTGAAAAAACATACAAACTAATAAATAATTTATTAACAAATTACTCGATAAAAGTCGATAACACATAATTAGTTCATTAACAGAAAATAAACATAACCTCAAACAGTTGTCAAGAAGAATACTGCATTAAACTAACTCACTGAGCAAAAACCAATACAAATCTCTTAATTAACACGTTTCTTCAACTAAATATCTAAACGAAAAGTCTTATTTTATCACACAAGACACAAACCACGTAAACAATAAATGAGAAATTTCTTATGAAAATTATTTAACGAAATTGTTTGGAGTAATACAAACAAACTCCTCCCAATTTTGTGACGTCAGACTTAAACTGTCTGAAAAGAAAACGTTTTTTAAACGTTACTTTAACGTCATTAATCTTACGTATTTAAAGTCACCTACAAAAGACGTATATATGACGTAATTTTCAAATACGTGTATATATTCAACCAAAACTGACGTTTCCTCGACGTTATATGACGTCAGTTGGTTGCCTGGAGTATAACCTATTGCACTCATTATTCTAGGGAATACAGCAATCTTGTAAAAATCTTTGACAGCTTTCCATTCTTGATGATTCTTGCAATTGTAAAGGATACTATTTTTATAGTCTACTTGCTGAACCTCTGGACACTGCCGTAAAATCAGCTAGATTTAATTGCATACTTCCTGATGCATAAAATCCAACACAATTTGTTGCATGGGAGTAATGCATCCACCTCTAAAATAAATAAACAGGATTGTTTTTACTTAATATCAACAAATTTTTAGTCACTTACCTAATAGTAGGCAAAGTTATTTGGTTTTCTATTTAAGAAGGCACACAAAACTGTTTGTTTTCAACCTAAATCTTTGATAAAAATCCAGATCATCATATTATTATTGTTCAAAACAGTTTGTTCCTAATCTGTTCTGGTGAATTTTTGGTCTTCTAAATACAATAAATTTCTTGAACTAGACGTTTCAAAATTATACATAATTGTGCTTTTAAAGTATAATTAATTAATCCTAGTAATAATATAATAATTATTATTGACTGTTATGTTAACCTTAAAAGTTAAATACAAAAACAACTGTGTTTTCAACTCAACAAAATAGGTTATGTACCCTTTAAAGGAGACTTTAGCAACTTAAAGGTCCGAAATCTGCACTTTAAAGTTAAAGAGGGCTTTTGATAAAAAGGGCCCTTTAACTTGATTATGAAATGAAAATCTCAAGTTAAAGGCAACTTTAAATTTAAAGCCTCCTTTAACTTCATTATGAAATCGGCCGTTAGTATAAGATCACAAACCAGTAGCGTCTGCGGCAGAATGAACGGCTACAAACAGCATCTGACCCAGAATGGGCGGCTGAATAGTAACTCACCAACCAGCATGGCAAGCGTGGTGTTTTAACTGCCAATACTTCCCTCTTTTTATCATGGCGAATAATAAAACAAAAGGAAATGGTCCACAGGTGGGTAAGACAATTTCTGAATCCCACACCTCAAAGGTCTGCCTCACGGCATCTGGGGGGAGGCAATAATTCGCTCTTGATAGATAAAAACAAAAACACACTAAGACGAGTACAACAGAAACCCAAAAGATGTATCAATTTGTCAATAGGGACATAAAATACTAAATCAATGTCCACGGATGAAAAAGTACATGAACTGGAGGAAGAACTAACAAACATAAAATGGGAATATCATAGGACTATCAGAAACTCGGCGAAAAGAAGAAAACCGAATAAAGCTAAATTCCGGGAATCTACTGTAGTATAAAGGAAATGAAAAGAATAGTAATTTTGGAGTAAGATTCATAATAAAATAAAACCATAAGTAAGCATATTCAAATTATCAAAGGTATATATAAATTGGAGACCGTGGGAATATAAACCAAGCAGAGGAAGGCCCCAAATGAGAAGGGCAGATGATATCAAGAAGCACGTGAGCTCTAGGTGGATAACTGTAGCGACAGACAGAAAAGAATGGAAAAGGATTGGAAAGGCTCATGTCCAAAGATTTACCGAAGAAGGCTAATTAGATAGAGATAAGAATATTAAATTAATATAATAATTAAAATATTATAACTTGTTATTTAGTAACTATATCCGATGCACTAATTACTGTATCAAATTTAATAATACTGTATACAAGTCACAATTCTCTATTTCTGCCACTTAAAATATTTCGAAGAACGTACTCTTTTATCTTCCTTTTTTCATCTCTGTTATCATTGAACATAAATATCACGTTTTTTTTTCGAAAGCCATCTGTTCGGTCGTACTGCAACCAATTGACTTCTGACTGAATGAATCTTCCATTCACTCGTAAAACCCATTTCAGAATTCTGGAACCCTGTACCAACTGTGAGTACCATTAGTGCAGTCACTGAATGTGGATATGAGCTAGTTCACTCTGATCAACTCCATCAATTGTCAAATCTCCATCAATTGTCATGAAAATTGTTAGAGGATGCCTCAAGGGACAAAAGTGACACGCTGCCAACTTGCACTTTTACCCTTGGGGTGGATGCCACATCTTCTCGGGCTTTATGTTTAAATAACGTGAAAACGATGCATTTTATAACATACACTTACTAAACACTTTTCAAAGTACTCAGAAATACATATAATATAGTCTATTGATTATGTACTTTAGAAAGGAACTACAACGTTAACGGGGTTAACGTTATTATTTCATATAAAAAGAACATACATAAAAAAGAACACACCTACCGCCTAAATATTTCGTGTTGGTATCATGTGACGTCATAGGCTATGACGTGGATGACGTGCAACGGTAAGTAAATTAGACGAAGTACACCTATGTACACAATTTAGTTTGCCGAAGCGATGACGGTCGCGATGATGGTCGCGAAATCAATCCTTTTTCCCCATCCTAAAATAGGTTTTACATTTATTTTAAATTTAAATATCTCTACACAATCTATATACACATACACATAATATTATAGCATAAGCGATGACGGTCGCAATGATGGTGGTGATGACGGTCGCGAATTCAATGCTTTTCCCCTATCCAAAAGGCTTCTTCTGGGCTCATCTCTTTTTTCGAGGAATCCCAATCTTCATTTTCTTTTATCCATCTTCTTTCTTCTTTTTCTTCTTCTGGGCTCATCTCTTTTTTCGAGGAATCCCAATCTTCATTTTCTTTTATCAATCTTCTTTCTTCTTTTTCTTCTTCTGGACTCATCTCTTCTTTCGAGGAATTCCAATCGTCAATTTCTTTTGTCACTCTTTTTTCTTCTTTTTCTTCTTCTGGGCTCATCTCTTTTTTCGAGGAATCCCAGGCTTCATTGTTTTTATTTATCTTCTGTTGCTTTCTCCTCTTTCTTCTCTGTCCTTGCTTCATTGCCAAATTCATTTCCACCGTTTGTTTTTTGTCAAAATTATCCTTTTTCCGTTTCTCATGTTCCTTGTCCATTTCCAGAATGTCCTGTTCTTTTTCTTTTGCTTGTTTTGTTTCCTGTTGATTGTTATCCATTTTTTGTTGTGTTTCCTTCATCGCTCGTTTTGTTTCTTCCTGATTTTCTTGCATTTTATCCATTTTATCCATCTTCTTTGATGTTTCTTCCTGATTTTTATCCCTTTTATTTAATATTTCATCCCATTTTTGTAACCGGAGTTGCATCAGTTGTATTACTTTATCTATTCCTGATAATTCCTGTTGTTCTGATGCCATGATTGTTGTTTCAAAAATGTCTTCTTGTTCTATATGTTCTTCTTGTTCCAAATGTTCTTCTTGTTTTTTGTTTTCTTTGCTTTTGCTTCTGGTTGTTATCGACATGTATTTAAAATTTATCCCCGCCTAATAAGAAATCCGAAATTAACTTGTATGCTTTCGAGACGAAAATTTTTCTCTCCCCAAATATAATCAATTTATCCCACAAATTTTTAAATATTTCAAAATTCAAATCAATCAAAAATAAAATAAATATGTAAAAACTGTACCTAGATAAAAAAATTAAGTCAAACAAATATTTCAAAAATTTTAAACATATCAACTTTTTCCGAAGGGCAAATAAATTTTCCTTCACCTGTTTTTCCGTTTCCTATTCCCTTCAAATTCACAACCAGAGATACTTTAATGTCCTACGTTGGCTCGCCATGTTGTTATGATCTGCTTCTTATTAATTTTATATTAATTATTATTTATTTGATTAATTATTTAATTGTCGCAAATCATACATAAAAAATGAATAAAAAATCTCAGGGTGCCTTTTTATAATATCAAGTAAATGTCTAAATTATCTTACGTTATACTTATCTTCTCTCGTGGGTTCAGTAGCTCTTAGTTGATCCTAATCGGGATAAAATAGGGAAAAGAAATAAAGCAAAATATGAAATAAACATACAGAATTGTCTTTTATTTATCAAAATCGATACTCTAAAAAATCTATCAAATCTAAAACCTGTGGACACAGATGTCCGAATGAAATTTCTACCATTTATATTTATTCTAGTTAAAAAAAAACAATTTATCGGTTTGTTCCCGATGACTTTGGTACAACAAAATAAACAAAACCAAATTATGTATTCGCAAGATTAGCTATATTCCCTATTTACTTTCTGAAATATTGGAATTTTAATTCCTACGCTTTTTACTCAAAATTTTAGTTTCCGAACATAAAAATATCTTTCACTTAAGTTGACTGACCTTTTGCTTCACTCACTCTGATGTCTTCTCGTGACCCAAAACAGCTCTCCCTCGTTGACTATGTTAAAGGCTACTCATCAAAGCCCTCTCCGTTCTCCAGCTTCAAAACTATCAGCATACCAGCACCAATTCTCCAACAAGCCAGGTATCTTTTGACCAGTTCTCGATTCAAACAAAACTCCAAAAATTCTCTGCTTTCCTTCTCATAATAATACAGAATCAAAGAGGTATTTCGTCTCAATTTGATCTGTCTCTCGTTCCACTTTTCAACACTATTCTCCACTATCAAACAAACACTGGTACTTGCTAACTACTTATCCACGAAAACGTCGACTGCTCCTCAGCGATGCCAAAAACATAATGCCTTCTTTTTCAAACTCCCTCAATCATTCAAACCACTTTTCCCCTTCCAAATTGCCAAGAATCAGAATCATTTCTCTTTTCCATTCGACAAACAGTCATTATTTGTAAATTATTCCGATCATCCTAATTACTTTCGGTGAATTCTACAACATTTTACTTGGGGTGAAACAAAGATATTAAAATTCCAAACTTTCTTTTAAACCATTTTTCTAGAAAATGATAATTACCTCTACCTGTGGAATCTATAGTTCCCGTAATAAACAATCTTTTTCCATTTTAAACCTAAATACATCGTCCTTTTCACTTTAATTATTCACAAAAGTCTTTAATGGTTTATCGGAAAGCTCATTAAAAAAGAAATCCACTTACATCCAAACTAAATTCTAATAAATATTTACAGATCAATATACAGAGTGTATTAAATTTATGTGCCCGCGTTATTTAAAAAAAAATTTAATTTAATTTTCATTTTGCCTTTGATTGATAAATTGAAAACACAATAATATATATATTTATATATATATATATATATATATATATATATATATATTGCAAGGTATGCGACCGTTAATTTAAATTTAAAGGTATTCAGCTAGTGAATTCAGAGGTTGAATCGGTCAATTTAGTTGGCAATTAAATAAATAAGTCAACTACTTCATTGATATATTGAAAACGTTTCGCTTTACAATTTCGAAAGCTTCATCAGTTCACTACAAATAAAGGATGAAGTCTATAAGTATAAATAACCTTAACAAAAGTGATATAATACTTACAAAGCAATTTGTAGTATGTTTAAGATGTTAAAACAAAAATTCTACAGATACTACTCATTCTATAACAACAACTTAACGATACACTGCGGAAAAATACACCATGTATTAATGTTCATTGGCTAGTTATTTAATTCGGTGATTTGAATCTCACTGAAGCCTTCATTTGTAGTTGATCACCGTTAGACGAATTAGCGGCAAATGAGATGTTATTTTTCCCTATGCCAAATCCACCCACTGGCCGACGACACGCATGTTTGTAAGATTTATGGCTCAAGCCCTTGAGTAAGAGGTAGAATATTGACTTAACTTATACAGGGGTGTTAGAGAAATTTTTTGTTCGAAGGGTAGAATAATGTGGCAGAATTATTTGAAAACGTTCCCAAGATGGCAGCACAGACGAAGGTAGAATATTTATTTCCCGTATAATATTTTACATATTATTTTCATACTTTTTAAAAAGTAGAAAGTTGCGATTATTTCCTGCTTGTTTGACGCCGTAGGTATTTTTCAATAAATACCAGGTGACATCTCGTGGCCTCAAAGTAGAGGCACAGATCGGTTTCGTACCGAAACGAGCAAGGTAGGTTGCTTCTAACTAACTCAGATTGCGCTTGTCCCATAAGGACTGCATGGCTGTCTTACGGCCTCGGGTATACGGAGGAAATATTCTACATCTTCGTCTGTTCTGAGAGCTTGGCTGATGAGCTGTAGACAGCGAAAACGTTCCCAAGATGGCAGCACAGACGAAGGTAGAATATTTATTTCCCGTATAATATTTTACATATTATTTTCATACTTTTTAAAAAGTAGAAAGTTGCGATTATTTCCTGCTTGTTTGACGCCGTAGGTATTTTTCAATAAATACCAGGTGACATCTCGTGGCCTCAAAGTAGAGGCACAGATCGGTTTCGTACCGAAACGAGCAAGGTAGGTTGCTTCTAACTAACTCATATATATATATATATATATATATATATATATATATATATATATATATATATATATATATATATATAAAAGGAGCACTGGTAAGTGTAGGGTTTTATCGGTCAAGTGGGTGAAAAAAGAGACAAAGAATTCGGCTACTTCATCTATTTATTGAAGACGTTTCGTCTACTGCTCAGTAGACATCATCAGTTCATCTACAAAAAGAGTGTTATAAGAAACAACATCCAAAGGAGAGGTGAAAAAGCACTAGCGTTACCTTAAAAAGACATGTAGCAATAGATAAGTTGTACATAGTAAAAAATCTTATCAATGAACCAATGCAATGTAAAAGTATATAACATTTAAATGTATAGTTAATATTTAAAAACTTTAATACAGCTAAAGACAAGACCATGTGGTAATAGTCACATATAAAAAACAAGTGAAAAAGCCGGCTTGCTTTTTTTAATGTCAAGGATGAACCAAGAAAAAAACAGATTCACACTTCCAGAATTAGTAGTATTTAAGCATACTTCATTTTAACTTTAGGTAACATCATTACAGGATTTGAATGCTAATGTGCAAAACTGAAAATTTAAAGTTTAATAGTTACCAGCAGGTCGATCTGAGCCCAACAGGCACACAAAAGCAAATGGAGTTTGAAAAATATCAGGTCTAAACTGACATCTCGCCAAGAGGCAGGCAACCTTGAAAATTTTTACAAAGAGTGACTGACAACTGCAGTGCAGCGCGGTAAAATTCAAATTGATGTAATAAAACAGTTGTAAAAGTGTTTAAAAAGTGAAAATAATATCAAGAAGTAATCAAGGGATGTACCCCATACCTCGTGGACAAGAATCACAGTATATTTTAAACACGTGAGGGCAAATCACACAATTATATGGAAAAGTGCCTACGTTAGTACTGGTTATCCAGTAACCAACAATTATATAAAATAGTAAAATATTATAACTTCCATATATCGCAGCTCAATGTGCAGATGAAAAAATGCAAAAATATAAGAAAATTCATAAATCAGTTCAACAAATTGTAATTTATAATTCATATCAGTAATGCAAAATTTTATCCTATGGAAATTTTTATTTTTTTAAAATGTTAAATCTATTAAGTAAACTATTATTATTAAAAAAGTGGGAAAATCTTGAAAAAACCACAAAAAACTTTTTTACAATATAATAATTTGAGTGTAATAATACCAACTAATTCTGCAAAATCAATGCATGGTATATTTGACTCAAGTTACTGATGTCAGTTCTCTTGTTAAGTACATTAGAAGTCTTCAATATGAAACACATCTCTAAGAACTGTCTTTTCGAGAGGTTGCGTTCATTACAAAGGATCTTGGTTTCATCAAAGTCCACCTTATGTTTTGTATCTATTGCATGTTGGGCTAAGGCACATGTTGGTTTTTTCAAAGTGATATCACTACGGTGTGAAATTAAACGTGATTTTAAAGCTCGCTTTGTCTGCCCTACATAACATGCGTCACATTCAGCACAAGGTATGTGGTAGACCACATTAACTTGTTCCATAGGGGACAAGGGTGTTTTAGTCTTAGAGAACAAATTTCTGACTGATCTTGCATTCTTAATTGCAATCTTAACAGGAATATTATTATTTTTATATAGTTTAATAAGTTTATCAGTAACCTGACGAAAATAAGGAAGTGAAGAAAACTGGGAAACAGGAGTCCCAAGATTAGTAGTAGGCAGAATTGTGATGTTAACAGTATTATTCGATATTGATCTATGTTGGTCACCATTGGGTATGTCGTTCAGAGAAGAACCGTAACTTTGGGAAAAAAGAAGTTTGTTGATAAGAGAGGAAGGGTAGGAGTTATCTACCAAAATACTTCTGAGTAACAGAAGAGATTCCATTCGATTAACAGGATGTGTCAACCTATGTAGCCTACAGCTTAAAGCTTTAATAAGGTTTATTTTATATTTAAAAGGATGACAAGAATGGTAGTTGAGAAACCTATTGGAGGCCATTGGTTTCCTATACCAACTTGTAATAAGTGTGTTATCTCCACTTCTAGTGACACGCATGTCTAAGAAGGGGATACTGTGGTTAATGGGGTCCTCGAGTTCACATGTGAACTGCAAATGAGGATCAAACCCATTGAAGATGGACAAGGTGGCCTGAGTCTTGTCTGGTGGTAAGGCTAGTAATAGGTCGTTCACATACCGTTTAATAAAAGGAACTTGAAAATCTAAACAACCCAGACGGTCAGAAACTAAATCATCCAAAACATAATTCACTAGGATGGGTGAAATCGAGGAACCCATTGGTGTCCCAAAAATTTGTAAATAAAACTTATCGTTGAAGACCAGAAAATTAGTGTCAAACACTAATTGGAGCAATTCTGCAAACACTTCCCAGGAAACTGGAGAATTAGGTTGGATAATATTCCAATGATTTCTTAGTGAAGTAAGGACACTAGCCAAGGGAAGGTTAGTAAAAAGTGAAACTACATCAAAACTCACCAAAATATAACCATGTGGTAGCTTAAAGTCACTAATAAATTCACTAAATTGAAAAGAGTCAACAATGTTGTAATCATTATTGTAGTTATAAGATTTTGACAAGATATCAGTCAAAAATTTTGCAATATGTATGTTAGGTGAATTAATTGAGGAAACAATAGGCCTCATGCTCAATGTGGGCTTGTGAATTTTGGGCAGACAATAAAATCTTGGAACATAACCATCATAATTATGTAATGACTTAGCTAAAGTTTGGTCTATGATCTTAATATTTTTTAAGTGAGTAATGAATTTATTAATTTTGTTAGAAAATTTTGAACAGGGGTTAGAAGAGGTTGGTAGTACCTAACGTCATCTAACAATGATTGACTGAGGCTGATATATTGATCTTTATCCATAAGAACAGTGGCATTACCTTTGTCACTGGTGAGAACGAGAAGATTAGGGTGGGTTTTTAAAAACGATACCGTTTCCCTATAAATCTTATCAATTTCCGATATGGATTGCCTAGGGCGGTTAGTATAATTCAACAGAATGTTGTTAGAAGATGACCTTAGGGAGAGAAGATCAGCATTGTCTGCATGAGACAATATATTTTCCACATCTGCAAGGATCCTACTGATTGAATAATCTTTGAAGGTAGGTTCTAAACCAAATTTGGGGCCCAAAGATAATAACTTTAGAATATCTTGAGGAACATCCACATTAGAAAGATTCTTAATCCAATTAGGATTAAATGGAATTTTATGGAATTCTGGAGTACCAAGGTTATCAAGCTTCCTCTGAAGATGTAAAATAGTTTTATTATAAATGAAATTAAATCTTCTGTGCAAAGAGGTCTCAAACCTATCTAACAAAGATGCAGGTAAAGTGTGATCTAAGAAATCAGTGACATTATTTATCTGACCAAAAATGAATTTAATATCTGAATGAACCTTCGATATATGGAAATTAAGTAATCGATTTCACCCATCCTAGTGAATTATGTTTTGGATGATTTAGTTTCTGACCGTCTGGGTTGTTTAGATTTTCAAGTTCCTTTTATTAAACGGTATGTGGACGACCTATTACTAGCCTTACCACCAGACAAGACTCAGGCCACCTTGTCCATCTTCAATGGGTTTGATCCTCATTTGCAGTTCACATGTGAACTCGAGGACCCCATTAACCATATTATCCCCTTCTTAGACATGCGTGTCACTAGAAGTGGAGATAACACACTTATTACAAGTGGGTATAGGAAACCAATGGCCTCCAATAGGTTTCTCAACTACCATTCTTGTCATCCTTTTAAATATAAAATAAACCTTATTAAAGCTTTAAGCTGTAGGCTACATAGGTTGACACATCCTGTTAATCGAAGGGAATATCTTCTGTTACTCAGAAGTATTTTGGTAGATAACTCCTACCCTTCCTCTCTTATCAACAAATTTCTTTTTTCCCAAAGTTACGGTTCTTCTCTGAACGACATACCCAATGGTGACCAACTTAGATCAATATCGAATAATACTGTTAACATCACAATTCTGCCTACTACTAATCTTGGGACTCCTGTTTCCCAGTTTTCTTCACTTGCTTATTTTCCTCAGGTTACTGATAAACTTATTAAACTATATAAAAATAATAATATTCCTGTTAAGATTGCAGTTAAGAATGCAAGATCAGTCAGAAATTTGTTCTCTAAGACTAAAACACCCTTGTCCCCTATGGAACAAGTTAATGTGGTCTACCACATACCTTGTGCTGAATGTGACGCATGTTATGTAGGGCAGACAAAGCGAGCTTTAAAATCACGTTTAATTTCACACCGTAGTGATATCACTTTGAAAAAACCAACATGTGCCTTAGCCCAACATGCAATAGATACAAAACATAAGGTGGACTTTGATGAAACCAAGATCCTTTGTAATGAACGCAACCTCTCGAAAAGACAGTTCTTAGAGATGTGTTTCATATTGAAGACTTCTAATGTACTTAACAAGAGAACTGACATCAGTAACTTGAGTCAAATATACCATGCATTGATTTTGCAGAATTAGTTGGTATTATTACACTCAAATTATTATATTGTAAAAAAGTTTTTTCTGGTTTTTTCAAGCTTTTCCCAATTTTTTAATAATAACAGTTTACTTAATAGATTTAACATTTTCAAAAAATAAAAATTTCCATAGGATGAAATTTTGCATTACTGATATGAATTATAAATTACAATTTGTTGAACTGATTTATGAATTTTCTTATATTTTTGCATTTTTTTGCACATTGAGCTGCGATATATGGAAGTTATAATATTTTACTATTTTATATAATTGTTGGTTACTGGATAACCAGTACTAACGTAGGCACTTTTCCATATAATTGTGTGATTTGCCCTCACGTGTTTAAAATATACTGTGATTCTTGTCCACGAGGTATAGGGTACATCCCTTGATTACTTCTTGATATTATTTTCACTTTTTAAACACTTTTACAACTGTTTTATTACATCAATTTGAATTTTACCGCGCTGCACTGCAGTTGTCAGTCACTCCTTGTAAAAATTTTCAAGGTTGCCTGCCTCTTGGCGAGATGTCAGTTTAGACCTGATATTTTTCAAACTCCATTTGCTTTTGTGTGCCTGTTGGGCTCAGATCGACCTGCTGGTAACTATTAAACTTTAAATTTTCAGTTTTGCACATTAGCATTCAAATCCTGTAATGATGTTACCTAAAGTTAAAATGAAGTATGCTTAAATACTACTAATTCTGGAAGTGTGAATCTGGTTTTTTCTTGGTTCATCCTTGACATTAAAAAAAGCAAGCCGGATTTTTCACTTGTTTTTTATATGTGAGTGTTACCACATGGTCTTGTCTTTAGCTGTATTAAAGTTTTTAAATATTAACTATACATTTAAATGTTATATACTTTTACATTGCATTGGTTCATGGATAAGATTTTTTACTATGTACAACTTATCTATTGCTACATGTCTTTTTAAGGTAACGCTAGTGCTTTTTTACCTCTCCTTTGGATGTTGTTTCTTATAACACTCTTTTTGTAGATGAACTGATGATGTCTACTGAGCAGTAGACGAAACGTCTTCAATAAATAGATGAAGTAGCCGAATTCTTTGTCTCTTTTTTCACCCACTTGACCGATAAAACCCTACACTTACGAGTGCTCCTTTTTTATATTGGAGTTGACGGTCGTACTCCTTTATGATATATATATATATATATATTAATGTGATATTCAAAGATCGGTGTGCTCAAAGCACTTGATTAGATAATTAACTAATTAATTAAATTTAATTTTAATGATGCACTTATGATTTAATCACACTATTTAATGCTCTAATCTCAGGGTTTTATATTCTCGTGCTTCAATATCTCCTTTGCTTTACATATGATAAATAAGGTCAAAGATTAACGGAATAAAACACATATATGGTACAAAAGCATCTATTGAAATAAATTCACCCTCAAAATATCCTCTAAAAATAATATCTCCTATTCTGATTATTGAAATAACCCTACCACTATCTAAAGTACTTATTGAAATTTGCGTTATGAATAATTCTACAAAAAAAATAAAACTGTCTCTCGGATGATGAGTTGTCCAAATTCTTGTCTCTGGTCGCCTACAATTTACTCTTAGCAGCCCCCTATGTAGTCAGCAATCTCGCAACAAATTATTGCAAGCATATTGTCATTAATGACCCCCTACAGATGCACGTATCTTTCAAAAAACAATGCTAGCCTTTTCTCCTCTCGATAAACTGAATCTATTTCTCGTTCCGGCATGCAACGGTGACTCTTGGAATATAAGTAGAACAATATAACTTACAATGCTTTACGTGATGAGCTTCCGTCAGGACACTTATTTCAACAAACTCACAACTATTCACTTATCTGCCTTACTACTTCAGGAGACTCTTAGAGATCACCACTAGTCGACTTAACGATCACTTAACAACTGACTCTTCTTCCACCCTCTAACATTTCGCTAAACTCCCATTCTTCATACCTAGCCCCTCCTTTTTCCTTCTTCACCAATCCGAGTTCCTCAATTTTATCCCCATCTACCTTTCAGATAACAAACACCAATTTTCCCTACCATTAGAAATTTCCTAAAACTAATTACATGCCAATCGGTTTTTTTTTCCTTTCTTAATATCTAAACAAAGATTACATTCATTTAAATTTCTAAATACAATTATTCCCTCGCCGCAAAAGTCCATTTGGGAAACCCGGTCTCATTGTCCACACACATAACCACTTTCTTATCATACTAACTGTACAAAGAAAATACTTAATCCCTATTTAAATTTTGTTTACCTACGGCCATCCAAAGATAATTGACTTTCATTTCTTCGAAATGAATTTTGGTATATTTTTATTATATGTTTTAACTTTTCTAAAATATTAAGATCGAAACCATATTAATTCAAATTTTACATATCTTAACAACTCCCCGCCATTTGATTTGCCGAAAAAATTCTGTTATTTATTTAAATGACACAAGTTTTTTTTTAGGATCAAATTATTCCATTATGTTACCAAACTCTACTCATGATACTTATAAATGTCGTGAATGTTAAAAATACCCCGTATCTTGCCTGTCTCTATATGCGCTAATTCATAACTATTTACCCCATTTTCCGTATTGACCCTATATGGACCTTCAAATACCGGCATCAATTTAGCACAAATACCATTTTGTAAATTGGACACCCTCAGTGCCCTCACTAAAACTTTATCCCCTTTCTGGAATGTAACCGGCCTTCTTCTTCGGGTCCTCTCTTGCCTTTGGAGATATTTCTCTCCACTTCGTCTCAATCTTCGTTGAACCACCTCGATCACTTCTTCGTATTGTCTGGGGGCGGTGTCTTCCCACGGTCTCGTAGGCATTGTTCCTTTCATTACATATAAAGGCGTCTCCTTGGTAACCGTATTTGGTGCACAGTTCAAATACGTCTCTATTTCAAACACTTTTCTGTCCCAATGTCGATGATGTTCTTCCGCAGCAATTCTTAGAAATTTTGTGACTTCTTGTATAAAACGCTCTGATGGGTTGCTCTGTGGATGTCGGATGCTTACAAATTTTGTATTTATGCCTCTCTCTCTTAATTCCCCTTTAAAACGGTCATTCCTAAAGTATATCGCATTGTCCAACAAAATATTGTCTGGTCTTCCCACTGTTTCGATAAAATCGTCTATCTTCCGAAGTATTTCAGCTCCTTTCGTGGTTCTACATGGGTACAGTTTTAAATACTTTGAGAAAACATCCACCATAACTAATATGTGTTTATTCCTCTGTGTTGTTGTTATTAAATCGCTCAACATATCAATGGCGACAATATCCAGTTTCTTCCGAGCTATGACGTTTTTTGTGATGTTTTCGTTTTTGAAATTCTTACTTTTACACTTTTGGCATGTCTCGCAATTTCGAGTCATCTCTTTGGCTATTGTATAGTCTTGTCGACAAATGTAGTTCTCCCTGAACATAAGCCACACCTTCCTGCTTCCAATGTGTCCGTTGTCACAGTGTAATTTTGCTAAAACTTCTTTTGCCATCTGTTCCGTGATTACATATAGTTCTTTACCATCGACCCTCTTAAAATATAAGTTATCTTCTTGTTCGGCCCTTTGCTTTTCTCTTTCATCCAGTTGTTCCTGATTTTCCCTGATCTGAGCCAAAGAAAATAAGCCTGCTTCTTCTCTCATTATGTTCATGCCAACGTGGAGAGTTTTGTGGTCCTCTTTGCGGAATTGTTTATCTCTCGTCAACGCATCAGCCAAGATATTGTCAGTTCCTTTGATATATTTAAATTCAAAATCATACTCTTGAAGTAAAAGAATTCCCCTATGAATTCTATTATTTACCAGCCTATTTTTCATTATATGTACCAAAGCTGCATGGTCTGTTTCAACGGTGAATTTTGCCCCTAGTAGGTAAAACCGTAATTTATTTACACAAAATAACACACTGGCGAACTCTAATTCAGTAACGCTGTACTTTCTCTCATATGTTTTGGTTACACGGGAGACAAAACAGATTGGCACCTCTACATCGTCTTGGATCTGTGATAACACCCCTGCGAATTTTGTTATGGAAGCATCGGTCCGGAGAATGAAAGGTTGATCATATCTTGGGTGGTGTACTCTTACAGCTGTGGAGAAAGCTCCTTTTAAATTTTTGAAAGCCATTTCTTGTTCCGTTCCCCATTTCCACCTAACATTTTTCTTAAGTAATGCTATCAACGGTATTTCTTTTGTGCTGATGTCTGGTATTAGTTTTTTGAAATAGTTTACCATTCCCAAAAATCCCCGCAATGTTTTTAAATTGGTTGGCCTAGCGTAGTTATTTATAATTTCGATTCTATCTTCTGCAAGACTAATCCCTTTTGTGTCTAATTTGAATCCTAAATACAGTATTTCCTTTTGGAAAAACTGACACTTTTGAATATTTAATTTCAATCCCGCTTGATCCAGTTCTTCTAGCACAGTGTGAATATGTCGTAGATGGCTTGTTATATCCGGTGAGAAAATTAATAAATCATCTATGTAATGTACAACAAATTCTTCATGCCTATTTAAGATTGTGTTCAATGCGCGAACCAAAGCAGCGCATGCACTCTGTAGGCCAAATGGTACCACCCTAAATCGGTATACCACTCCGTCGATCGAAAAAGCGGTATAATTTCGACATTTCTCTGCCAAAGGTATTAACCAAAAACTATGTTTCAAATCGATTTTGGAAAAAATGTGTGACCCTGTGATTCGTCCAAATATGGCTTCGATGTTCAAAGGCGCTTCGTATTGCGCGATTGTGTGTGAATTAATGTTTCTTGCATCTAAACATAATCGCAAATCACCACTCGATTTTTTAACGCATACTATCGGGTTGATATATGGAGAGTCACATCTTTCTATCACCTTGTCTTCGATCATTTTTTCAATTTCCTGTCCGACGCTTTGCCTGTATTTATACGGGATTGGATATGTCTTGGATTTAAAATTTTCTAAGTTTTTAACTTTAAAAGAATGTTCATAATTTTTAGCCACTCGGCTTTCTTCATTAATCAAATCTCCATAATTTTCTAGAATCTTCTCTACTTCCTTTTCCATGTTTTCTCCACATTTTAATTTTCTTTCATCCTCATTTTGTTCGCATGTGTTCACTGTCCATAATATTTCTTCATAAAATTCTGGATTCTCGTCCATTATTGCCATTTCTTCTCTGTCCTCATCCTTTATTTCTTCTTCTGTTTTTTTTTATCTTCAATTTCCATTTGGTATCCCGAGCACCATGTTTCTACTGCTTTCATTTCTCTTATGAGAACTTCCTTTTCTTCCTGCTTCCTTTCTGTTTTATCGTCGATTGCCGACAATTCTTCCGTATCTTCGATTTCCTGTCTTTCTCTTGTATCCACCGTGTTTTCCTTCTTTCTTTTTGAACTCTTCTTCTTTTTCTTCCTTCTTTTTTTTTCTGGTTGATTTTTTTCTTGTACTTTCGGTTTTTCCTCTACAGTCATATTGATTTCTTTATGTTTTTCCTGTTCATTTATCTTTTCAACAATTATTTTCCTCTCTATTTCCGTTTCTTCTTCTATGTTGTCTGGTTCTGCTCTGATTTCCAGTTTATTCTCCGAAAAATTTATGGTGATGTGTTTTTCACTCAATTCATCAATTCCCGCTATCATATCATGGTTTAAATCTTCGATCACCACACATTGCATAATATAGTATTTGTCTCCCACTCTGATCCGCACTCCCAAACCTTCATTTACTGTCGTCAATTTTTTGTTGTTTGCACCCACTAAAACAACCCTAGGAATTTTGTACACAAATCTGTCCAAATTTAATTCTTTTACTAGTTTCTTATTGATTAACGATATCTCCGATCCAGAATCAATCAAAATTTTAATCGCTTTATGTTTTATAAATGCATCTAAGAATATTAAATTGGAATTAGAACTTTGTCTTTCATTTCCCGCCAACTGTATAAACTCTCTCGGATGACAAAATATACCGGAGAGTTGTTTATGTTTGTTCAGTGGATGCTTTATTGAAAATCCTGTCTGGATTCATTGCATATATCTTCTTCCTCGTTTTCTATTGTTACATGATTCATCTCCCTTCTATTTTGTCGTTGGAAATTCTGATTGTTTCTACCGTCCCTTTGTTCGTTCGTATTCCTAGTCGGAGGATTTTGTGCATCTCTGTTTCTGTTGTGATTTTCATATGTTCTATTTTTTGCGTGATTCCTGTTATCATAATTTTGTTGTCTATTGTAATTTTGGTATTCTCTCGGCCTATCTTCGTTTGTTGATTGGGCATGTCGGTTTCTCTGGTCATAATTTGATTGATACCTTCTTGCCGGTCCATTATATTGTTCATGTTGTCTTCTGTTTCGCATTTCTCTTCGTTTTGCTTCCCTTACTTGAAGGAATTGGCACCAACTATCAATATCTTGATAGTTTCTCAAAATCACGTGGTCCTCCAGCGTTTCTTCGAAATGTCTGCTTATCATTTCTACCAGTTGTTCGGTAGAGTATTTGTAGTCTAGATATTTGGAATTGTTATATATCTGCAAAGCATATCTTTCCTCCGATATTCCCATTTTCTCGTGATATCTTCCATTCTGTAGCTCTTGGTTGATTTCCCTCTGTTTAACTTTCCCCCAGAAATAGTTGAGAAATTTATTTTCGAAATCTGTCCAATTTTCAAACTCATCTTCTTTACTTTCATACCATAACGCTGCTCCTTCTTTCAGATGGTTTCTAATTGTTTCTTTGCAGTCGTCAAAATATCTAATATGTTGCAATTTGGTTCTCAAATTTTTAACAAATGGTACTGGGTGTGTTTTTCTAATATCCCCGCCAAATTGTATTTTCGCGTCGCTTGTACCATGGATAATCATTTCCCTTCTTTCTCCACAATTCTGTTGATTCTTGAGTTCCGCAATTTGTTTTTCGTTTTGCTTAAATTTTTCTTCTATTTCTCGCCTGTCTTCTTGTATTGCATTTTCAAATTTGCTTTCTAACTGTTCTAATTCCATCTTCTGCACATTCTTAATATCCTTCATTTTAGTTTCTATTTCTTCTCGTTGCATCTCCAGTTTCCTTTCTGTTTCTTCTCTAACTTTTTCTAAACAGGCTTTCATTTCATTTTCATATTTTTCCAAACGCTTTTTCAATTTGCCATCATTCTCTTCCAATTTCTGTTCTATTCTCTGTGATATTTCTCTTTGTGTTTCTTCCATGGCTCGTTTTGATTCCTGTTGATTTTCTTGCATTGTCCTTTTTGTTTCCTGTTGATTTCTATCCATTTGTTGTGACTGGAGTTGCATCAGTTGCAATAGTTTCTCTATTCCTGTTAATTCCTGTTCTTTTCTCTCCATAATCGTTGTATCTCCTTCATTATCCAATCCTTCTTCAACAATTTTTTCCTCTTCTCTGTTTTCTTGCATTTTGCTTTGCCTCCTTGTGGTCGACATGTTGTTTCTTTTCGTTACTGTTTTCTTTGTCCCCGCCAAATGTGAAATTTTACAACACTCTATAAGTTGCAGAACACGACAAATATTTCTCCCCAAATTTAATAAATTTTCGCCACAAATATCAAATATGCAATCAGTAAATTTCAAAATAAATATCAAATGTACGATTGGTAAAAAAAAATCAAATAATTCAATGGCAGTAAATATCCAATACCTACGATCAAGCCATAAATCAAAATTATTTTTACACCTGGAAAAATTGTCAAATTATCTCTGGATCACCTGTAGTTATTCCTTATCTCTTTCCCTACCATCAAATGCAAAGCTGCGATATTTTTAAGCCCCACGTTGGGCGCCAGTTAATGTGATATTCAAAGATCGGTGTGCTCAAAGCACTTGATTAGATAATTAACTAATTAATTAAATTTAATTTTAATGATGCACTTATGATTTAATCACACTATTTAATGCTCTAATCTCAGGGTTTTATATTCTCGTGCTTCAATATCTCCTTTGCTTTACATATGATAAATAAGGTCAAAGATTAACGGAATAAAACACATATATGGTACAAAAGCATCTATTGAAATAAATTCACCCTCAAAATATCCTCTAAAAATAATATCTCCTATTCTGATTATTGAAATAACCCTACCACTATCTAAAGTACTTATTGAAATTTGCGTTATGAATAATTCTACAAAAAAAATAAAACTGTCTCTCGGATGATGAGTTGTCCAAATTCTTGTCTCTGGTCGCCTACAATTTACTCTTAGCAGCCCCCTATGTAGTCAGCAATCTCGCAACAAATTATTGCAAGCCTATTGTCATTAATGACCCCCTACAGATGCACGTATCTTTCAAAAAACAATGCTAGCCTTTTCTCCTCTCGATAAACTGAATCTATTTCTCGTTCCGGCATGCAACGGTGACTCTTGGAATATAAGTAGAACAATATAACTTACAATGCTTTACGTGATGAGCTTCCGTCAGGACACTTATTTCAACAAACTCACAACTATTCACTTATCTGCCTTACTACTTCAGGAGACTCTTAGAGATCACCACTAGTCGACTTAACGATCACTTAACAACTGACTCTTCTTCCACCCTCTAACATTTCGCTAAACTCCCATTCTTCATACCTAGCCCCTCCTTTTTCCTTCTTCACCAATCCGAGTTCCTCAATTTTATCCCCATCTACCTTTCAGATAACAAACACCAATTTTCCCTACCATTAGAAATTTCCTAAAACTAATTACATGCCAATCGGTTTTTTTTTTCCTTTCTTAATATCTAAACAAAGATTACATTCATTTAAATTTCTAAATACAATTATTCCCTCGCCGCAAAAGTCCATTTGGGAAACCCGGTCTCATTGTCCAAACACATAACCACTTTCTTATCATACTAACTGTACAAAGAAAATACTTAATCCCTATTTAAATTTTGTTTACCTACGGCCATCCAAAGATAATTGACTTTCATTTCTTCGAAATGAATTTTGGTATATTTTTATTATATGTTTTAACTTTTCTAAAATATTAAGATCGAAACCATATTAATTCAAATTTTACATATCTTAACAATATATATATATATATATATATATATATATATATATATATATATATATATATATATATAAATTAAGAAGAAAATGAGTCTTTGCTGACAGTAAATGTACAGTTTTTGGTTATTGGGTTATGCAGCAATTGATAAGTGTACTCTTTTAAGTCTTTATTCCGAGCTTTCGTTCATGATTATGAACATCGTCAGGGTGCTACAATTATATTATATATGTGAGACAATATGAAAATATGTATATAAAATTATATGTACTTACAACTTATTGAGGATATTTCAAATAGGTGGTCATTAAAATGAGATTTGTACTTATTCTCTTGTACTTATTTATACTCGATATAACAAAATTATTCAAATAAAAATTTTATAATTTAGTTCAACTTCAAAATCGACGAAATATAAAATGACACTTGGACATTCATGACATGGAATTATTTGAAATATCTAACAAAAATTTTAAAGATGATCAATTTAGTAAACGACTAATAGGGTCAATGATAAGTAAGAAAGTATTTTTTAAATTTTATAAATTACTGTTGAAATTATAAATTAAGGTAAAATTAAAAAAAAAATTAGTAAGATTTATTGATCAAGTTTAATTAAAAGTTTTAAATTATTTATACAAAAGTAATTTATAAAGTTGTTGACAAAAATTAATTTATACAAAAGTAATTTATAATGTTGTTGACAAGTCAGAATATCTAGCAGAGGAGTTAGGAGATAACTCACGATTATCTAAAGATAGTAGATAAGAAAACATTTCATTTAGGTGGCCTATATCAGTACGATGATTCATCGAATTTGGATTTTTATTTATGTGAACCATTTCCAAAAAAAGCCGCTTTGAAGTATGTGACTCACGGTCCAATATTTTAGCGTTATTGTAATCAATTCGATGATTATTATTGAAAACATGTTCACCCAATGCACTTCTGTCAGGGTACAATCTGCAGTCTGATTTATGTGAAGTTATTCTGTCTTTTAATCTTCTTGATGTTTGACCAATATATATTTGATTACAATCAAAACAAGGAAGACTGTAGACTGTACCAGTTTTAGAAAGCATTGGAGTCTTGTCTTTGACGTTTGAAAAAACCTTATTGACTGTGAGAGTCGTCTTAAATGCAAGTTTAATGTTTTCGAAAGGCTTAAAAAGTCTAGTAAACTTCGGTGCAATATCGCTAATATATGGTAAGGTCATATAAGTTACGTTAGTAACGGGAGTCGCGATGGTTTGCGAGTTGTCTGCATCAAAATTGTTATTAACATTTGTTGGTTGAATGTTAATTGTATTAAACAGTAATTTCTTCAACAAAGACTCTGGATAACCGTTTTCCAAAAAAAGTTGATACAATATTTTTAAATTTTTTGAGTGAAAAGAAACATCGCTGATTTTTAAAACGCGGTTTTTCATGGATTTAATTAAATTTATTTTCATAACGTGTTTATGGTATGAACCATAGTTTAGATATCTGCCTGAACTAAGTGGTTTACGATACCAATCCACTAATAAAATGTTATTTTTACGTATAACTCTAGTGTCCAAAAAAGCTACAGAACTCAATATGTCCTCTTTTTCAAGAGTAAATTGTATATGATGGTTAAAGCTGTTAAAATAGAATAACAAATTATCAAGTTCATTAGTAGGCAAGCAAAGTAGAATGTCATCTACATATCTTTTTATGAAAAATAATTTGAAGGGTAACACACGTAACACAAAATTTAAAATGTAATCCATAACATAATCAGCTAAGATAGGGGAAATTGTACTACCCATAGGTGTACCAAAAGTCTGTTTGTAAAATCCACTGTTAAATACAAAATAATTGTTTTCAAAAAGAAAGGTTAAAAGTTCAAAAAATGTTGACTTAGACAACTCACAATTATTCGAAATGCTAGACCAATTATAGTCAATGGCAGTAATACAGATATTAAGATATACATTACTAAACAGAGAACTAATTCTAATATTTTACATATGCTAGAATATTCCACAGGGTGTTCCAAACTTTAAGAAAAAAACACAGTATGATTGGTACACCCGGTATAAAATGGTATTTACCTGTCTAGCAACAATATTATTACAACGATATTCTTAAATAATAAGGCTATAACATACTAAAAGAATCACACAAATCGGACCACTGGTTTATGAAATACGAGACATCAAACATGTCCCATTTTTAACGTGTTCGGCTAATTTTGCCGGTGTATATATATATATATATATATATATATATATATATATATATATATATATATATATATATATATATATATATATATATATATATATATATATATATAAGACAAGGAGTCTTTGCTGACAGTATATAGACAGACTTTTATGGATATTGGGTTCTGCAGCAATTGAAAGGTGTACTCTTTTAAGTTTTTATTCCAAGCTTTCGGTTTTGATTAAAACCATCATCAGGGTGCCACAATATTATATAAATGTGAGACAATATGAAAAACATGTGTAAAATAATATATACTTACAACTTATTGAGGATATTTCAAAATGATGTCATTATAATGAGATGCAAAAATGTTCTTATAATTTTGAAGCCGATGTATCGATAAAAGAAGATTTAATATCCAAAAGTTATTTATTAATTTATAAAGCACAATTTCGAGAAAAGACCAAATGACAATTAAACATGACATGACATTATTTTGAAATATCTAACAAACATTTTTTTATAAATGAACAGTTTTAGTAAATGACCAATAAGAGTTCACGGTAAGTTTGAAAATATTTTTAAATGATGAAAATTAAAGTTATTAGCATTTAAATTTGACTTTCAAAAGATACAGAATATAATTTGTTTGTTGAAATTAAGGTTATATTTCAAAAAAGAGTAAAATTTAATCAAAAATTAAAATTTTGTTTAAATATGTATACAAAATTAATTTATAATGTTATTGACAGGTCAGAGTATCTAGAAGAGGAGTTATGAGATAACTCACGATTATCTAAAAAGAGTAAGTAAGAAAACATTTCATTTAGGTGGCCTATATCAGTACGATGATTCATCGAATTTGGATTTTTATTTATATGAACCATTTCCAAAAAGAGCCTCTTTGACGTATGTGACTCATTATGTGAACTCTTATTGGTCATTTACTAAAACTGTTCATTTATAAAAAAATGTTTGTTAGATATTTCAAAATAATGTCATGTCATGTTTAATTGTCATTTGGTCTTTTCTCGAAATTGTGCTGTATAAATTAATAAATAACTTTTGGATATTAAATCTTCTTTTATCGATACATCGGCTTCAAAATTATAAGAACATTTTTGCATCTCATTATAATGACATCATTTTGAAATATCCTCAATAAGTTGTAAGTATATATTATTTTACACATGTTTTTCATATTGTCTCACATTTATATAATATTGTGGCACCCTGATGATGGTTTTAATCAAAACCGAAAGCTTGGAATAAAAACTTAAAAGAGTACACCTTTCAATTGCTACAGAACCCAATATCCATAAAAGTCTGTCTATATATATATATATATATATATATATATATATATATATATATATATATATATATAGAACTGGATTCGAAATCCGAATCCAGTTGTTTCTGATGAAGACGAAAAATTAATAAATACTCATCGAAATATCGAATTCAACAGAATTAAATGTAGTTTCAATCTAAGCCACAGACCGCATTTCCCGATAATTTCAACACTGTTTTATAGTGTTATAGAATAAATATATATATATATATATATATATATAAATATATATATATATATATATATATAAATATATATATATATATATATATATATATATATATATATATAACAAGATTATCTTTTTCTAAAACTTTTTTTGTTAGTTTATATACATGTTAAAGTAAAAAGTTCTACTCACAGATTTTGCCGCTAATTGTTTATTATTTAAAAAAAAAAAAAAAAAAATGAATAATCATTTTCAATTTCGTTGCAAAACGAAAATACAGCCGAACCATATTCCAGTGCAATCAGAGAGTGCTGCAAGCACCTCTACCGGTTTCGAAACTTATTAGTCCCTCATCAGGAGGCACATATGCTGCTCTCCCCGATCCAACCAAAACAAACCCCAGCGTGCAGTCCCGAATTGCAACGAACGAAATGGCATAGATGCCCTAGCGGCAACTGCTAGCAAAAGACTAAGTTTTCACTCTAATGGCATATAGCATATCCCACCAGAATGAAAACAATGGGAACCTTCTCTGGTTACACCTCCGAGGCTTCTACAATTTGCAAGCCATACGGATGCTGAGACTAAGGAAGATGAGGGAATTCTACAATTTACAATTCACGTCCCATCTGCTCAGCGCGGTAAAGTTCCAACGAGACTGGTTCCCTTCATACTCCACACAGAGTAAATGTAAATAAAAAAATGAATAACCATTTTCAATTTCGTTGCAAAACGAAAATACAGCCGAACCATATTCCAGTCCAATCAGAGAGTGCACCTCTACCGGTTTCGAAACTTATTAGTCTCTCATCAGGAGGCACATATGCTGCTCTCCCCGATCCAACCAAAACAAACCCCAGCGTGCAGTCCCGAATTGCAACGAACGAAATGGCATAGATGCCCTAGCGGCAACTGCTACCAAAAGACTAAGTTTTCACTCTAATGGCATATAGCATGTTTATTATTTGTTTAAACAATAACAATAATTGTTTTGTACAGTGTGTCCAATTAACACGTTGACGGACACTGCGTCAAATGTATAAGCAAGTGTTGTGACACTATATGTATTTTGCAAAGTAGAATAGGGAAAAGTTCAACGTATATAGACGTTGTGTCATATTACATAAATGGAAATTAGACGACTATAGACGTTCTATTCGTCAACGTGAAAAGTTGTGCATGGTCTAAATTAAAAATAGAACCAACAGTTCATTTTTTTAAGCCGTATACGAGATATTAGGTCAAAAAATATGAATTTTACTCAAGAGTAAAGTAGCTTTATTATCCAAAATATTGAAAATTGTTATAATGAAAAGTTGTTTAGAATTAAGAACTATATTCTAATATGCCATTTCATCTTTCTAATTAAAAAAAAGTTGATTTTTTTTAAATTATGGATATACAACATTATTTTCAGTTATTTCAATTATGATAACTCTTTTATTATTGACCAGTAAGGATCTGTGAAAAAACGTCTATTTTTGGATGTGAAAGGTGGCATTCGGATTTTTGCAGATAAAGTTAGGTGATAACTTCGTTAATAATAATTGACTTATGCTCTTTCTCAAATATGCCCGGAACATTAATAAAAAAAATAAAATATTTAAAAATTTCGAAAAACGTCGATTTTTTTCTGCTTTCTTTGCTTATAACTTTAAAACGATTCGTTTTGGAACAAAGTCGTACAGAAATAAAATAAGGATAATTGAATTTTGTATGATATCCGACTGGTCAAAAATGTCTTAACTTATTACCTTTTCTGCAATATAGCAATAAATACAAAATAAGGGGGCAAAATATGCCTGTTGTTATTCAATGTTTTTAACCACTTTGGTGGTACTTAGAACCTTAGTAATTCACTTAGGAAATTCTTTGTAACATACTTAAACCGTGTACCAAATTTCATTAAAATCGACCTAATAGATTTTGCATAATAAATTTCCAATTTAAATGTTTTTAAAAAAGTTCAAATTTTTTAAAATATTTCTGAACAAAAAGTAGACCATTTAGAAGTTGTCTAATTTTTTTACATATAAAGATGTTCTTTACCTATCCAATACACTTCACAGAATTAAAATCGGATTATTTAAGGGGCCTCAGCAATGTTTTAAACTTATAAACAATTTTTTGGCTTATAAACAAATAGCTTTGTTTAATAATAAAAAATTAATTTTTAGCAATGCAAATAATTAAAACCGGTATAATTTGATTTAAACTTTCACATGCTGTCAGCAGAATTGCTATTTTATTTTTTAATCAAAAGTTATTCGCGTTCAAAAATTGCACTTTTTCGATTTATTGAAAGTTCCACTTCGTTTATTTCGAAAACTATGCATCCTACGAAAAAACTTGTAAGAACATTTTTTGCTTAGACTTATCCAAGAAATATAAAAAAATGTTTTATTTTGCGAAAAATCGATGTTATGTAATTCCTCAAGTTCTTTGTTTATAACAATTTTATCGGCATCCGGATCAACTGTTACCCAAAAAAATCGTGTTCCACGATCTTGGGTAAGTCCATCTAAATAAAGGAGCCCGCAGCACCCCCTCCTGGCCACAGGACTAATTTGTTTATAAGCCAAAAAATTGTTTATAACTTTAAAACATTGCTGAGGCTGCTTAAACAATCCGATTTCAATTCTGTAAAGTGCGTTAGATAGGTGGAGTGCTTCTTTATATGTAAAAAAATTGAGAAATCTTTGTATGTACTAGTTTTTGTTGTGCAAGATTTTAAAAAATTTTAATTTTTTTAAAAAAATTTAGATTGCAAAATTATTATTCAAAATATAGTAAGTCAATTTTAATGAAATTTGGTGTACGGTTTTAGCACATTACAAAAATTTTCTAAGCGAATTAGGAAGGTTCGAAGTAAAGTGCCTTTTCCTCCCTTGAATGATTACTGCCCTCCGCTACGCGTCGGGCAGTAAACTTCATTCTCGGGAGGAAAAGTAGCACTTTCCTCCCTTGTTATACAAATAGCTATATGTATCATAATTTAAATAAACAACTAAAAATAATGTTGATTAGAAAAATTTTCAAATTTTTTTTTCCATTAGAAGGATGAAATTGCATATCAGAATATAGTTCTTAATTCCAAACAATCATGTTAAATTATATAATTTAAAATAATTTTAAAAATATCGTTGAATTTTGTTTCTATTTTGTTTTTGATTATGCTGAATCCGAATATGGCATTACAATTTGAAAATGCTTATAAAGAAGCTCTTCTACACTATGTCTGCGTAGCAAGGAACCATATTTGAAACATTTTTATTACAAATTTTAGGAAAAAAAGTTTATTCTTCATAAATTGCTCTGCATAGTCTAAAATCTAAAATCCAATCATCAGATATCAAGTTTTATCAATTTTATACGAGGTATGTCAAAAATACGAATTTTGTTAAAGAGTAAAGTACCTTTATATTCCAGAATATCAAAATATGGGTATTATAAAAAGTTGTTTGGAATTAAAAACTATGTTTTATTATAATTACATCATTCTAATTGAAAAAAAAAATTCAATGTTTTCTCAAATTACGGATACCCATCATCATTATTTTATTTCAATTGTTTCAACTATTTTATTATTAATTTTACGAAAAAAAGTTATTCTTCATAAAATACTCTATTCTGGTCTAAAGTCCAAAAAACAACCATCAGATATCAAACTTTTTCAATTTTATACGAGGTATGTAAAAAATATGACTTTTGCTTAACAGTTCAGTATGGTTTGTTCAACAGTAAATGGTTGAGTTCAATTAGTGCGGTCGTAAATATTATTAAATTTATCTGACCTGGCCCATTGTTAAGACCCACCCGGAGCGATAAGCAACCGAGGTAGACAGAGTTGGTCTTTTGACAATTAACACTGACTAGACGGTAATCCCATAATAAAGCAAAGAAATTGTACCAGAAAACATATTTAAATTTTACCTGAAACCGGACCTTTTATACTATTATCGGTTATTCCAGGATGTTATAGTGGTAACTAATTGAACTCGACCATTTACTGTTAAACATACCATACCTTTATAGTTCACAATATCTCATTTAGATGAATGTAATTGAACAGTGAAACATATTTTGTAATTCCAAACAACTTTTTTTAATAACAATTTTCGATATTGTGAAATCTAAAGGTACTTTACTCTTGAGTGAAATTCATATTTTTTTATATACCTCGTATGTCAAAATGTAAAATCGTATGTAAAACCTCGTATGTAAAATTAATAAAATTTGATATTTGATGGTTGCATCTGAGATCATATACGATGCAGAGTATTTTATAAAGAATAACTTTTTTCGTTTTTCCCAATTGTACTTGTGGCAAAATCGGAGATCTAACACATGTCATATTAGAATGTCATTTAAACATAAATAACATAAACGACCTTTATAAGGAATTAAAAGATTTAAAATGTTTTTTCCCAATAAACCTTAATACTTTAATATTTACAAATGATATGGAAATTCTTCATCTCATTTATAAACATGTTAAATTATGTAAATACAAGTTGTAAACGTAATATAATAGGCATAATTTGTTAATGTGGTTTGAAAAAATTTAAAAAAAAATATATATAAAAAAAACATATAATAAAATAATAAATAAAAAAAAATAGAAACAAACATAAAAAAAAGAAAAAAAAATAGAAACAAACATAAAAAAAAGAAAAACAATAAAAAAAGAAACAAAAACAAAAAGAAAAAAACAGTAAAATAATTAAAAAAAAAACAAAAAAAAAAAAAAGAAAGCTACACAATGTACCAATGTATCTATAAAAATAATATTGTAGAATGTACTTATGTTTATAAGAAATTTATGACTATGAATCTGCAATCAATCACAAACAAGTCTGGCTAATTGGCTCTGCCAAAGCCATTTTTCAAAAAAAAAAAAAAAAAAAAAAAAAACTTTTTTCGTAAAACTGGTAATAAAAAAGTTATTAATAGGTTCGAAGTTACGCAGACAATGTTTAAGAGCTAAAAATATTTTTTTGTTGAAAATGTATTATTGTTCAAGCTTATTATTAAATTTATTTTAGGTAAGTTTTAGAGAAAACATTTTTGATCACTTTTTATAAACAATTTTTTAGTTGGTAATTTTCGGTTTTTGTATTACATTTTTGTTATCTTTCTTAATTTTTGTCAAAAAGGAATAGTTTATTTCATTTCTAAAATAAAATTATTGAGTAAATTTTAAAAAGTACATCAAATGCTTTAAAAAATCACCTATAAAATTGTAAAAAATCTTTTCAAACTTGAGTAATACCGTTTTAAAGTGCTGGTAATTCTGTAAACTACGTTTTTACTTAAAACTTACGTAAAAGTTTTCAAAATTTGCATTTTTTGCGTCATATCATTTGAATTAAATTTTTGGCATTTTTTTGAATGAAACATTGTTTAGTAAGATGTTTGAAAAGTAAGTTGTGCAAATTTGAGAGCTTTATAAGAAAAATTTTATTAGTTACACATTTTTAAATAATGTTTAAACAAAATTCAGCCCACACCGTACTTATGCCCATACATTTTATTTCTTTTTATATTGTGTTATTTAAAGGAACATCTAATTTCGCAGTTCATTTGTTTAATAAAAAATTAAGTGCCCACTTCTAGAGTAGAACTTTTTAATATGTTGTTTATTAAACATTTCTTAGGGCCATCGGTACATAATTCGCAAATATTTTAAGGCTATCCCTACTTTTTCTGTCTTTACACGGCAAATTACGTGTAGTAAAATTGTCACTGGTATGGATATGTAAACTTTACTTGACAATTTCATCATTAACTGTAAAGATGGCTTTTGAATGTTCTTGGATAACTTTTACTAGTATAATTAATTGCCTTAATTGTTAATTCAGTTAATTAATATGATTATTTCACATTTCCGACCAATAGAAAGCTACAAAAATACAAATTAAATTGATCATTTTTGATAATATCCCATCGTCAAGTATATTACGTCAGATGCCCTTCGTTGCTGTGAAAAAATACATTCAGTGACATTAACCCATTAACCGCCAAGCAAAGAAATACTGCAATAATATGTAATATATTTGATTAACTAGAGTAAAATAAACTTAAACATTCGTAAAAAAATTGTTTAACACTTTGATAATGGCAGGTGTCACAACAACAAAATGGTTCGTTTTCGAACCTTTGGCGGAAATGAGATATAAAAATTGAAATACACAATTTTATTTTTTATGAAAAGTCTCAGAACATTTAGAGTGTAAATGGACCTGGAAGTTTTGATAAACAAAAATAGTATGGGTAGAACATTGCCTACACCTTTTTCAGCTTCTTTCTCAAAAACGAAGTCGAACGGCCCTCTATCTTTTTTAGAAATTATTTTAGATATTTCCAGTTTACACTTTCCAATCCTTTATCTTGCACTGTGCCAGTTGCATAAATTCGAAAAATCGACATATTGTCTACAACACTACACAACCTCCCTTATATAATTCCCTCCCCCCTCCCCCTCCCTAGATTATAACAAAACTGAATGCCAGAATACCCGTCTTTCTAAAGTTACGCATCCATTACGTTCGTAATATTGGACCACCGAGGCACTGCCGCACGGTCGTTGGCGCACTGTTGCACGGTCCGGGAGCGCCAACCATCCACTATGTTCACGAACCTCTTGCACTCCGAGCTCCCTGCAACTGCTCCAATCGATACGGTATGCGCTTCTCTACATATAAACCGCCACCTATTGGACCGCCGAGGCGAAGCGCGCACTTTTGCACGGTCCGGGAGCGCCAACCATCCATTATGTTCACAAACCTCTTGCGCTCCGCGCTCTCTGCAACTGCTCCCATTTACATGCATGCACTCCTCTACATATAAACCGCCACCTATTGGCACGTTGAGGCGGAGCGCACACTGTTGCATGGTCCGAGAGCGCCAACCCTCCACTATGCTCACGAACTTCTTGCGCTCTGCGCTCCCTACAACTGCTCCAATCGATACAGTATGCGCTCCCTTACATATAAACCGCCACAGATTGGAGCGCCGAGGCAGAGTGCGCACAATTGCACAGTCCGGGAGCGCCAAACGTGTCCACTATGTGGAGCAGTTGCAGGAGCTCGGAGCGCAAGCATACTGGATACGTGTTTTTACACATAATAAATAAATATCCCAACAAATTACTGCCTGTGCATCACCTTGAACTTATTCCTGATCAGACATGATTGATTATATGTCGACTTCCGCCAATGGTTCGTTATCGAACCATTATTTTCAAACACGAGATTTGATGACTCAGAAAATTTTTTTTTGTATTTTTATAACAATTGGTGTACAAATAGGTTAAAAAAATAATGTTTTAATTTATTTGACCACAAAAGTGTTATGCCAATAAAATTACTACAGTAAAAATAAAGTTGCGTCGAAGGATTGAAAATGTCGGACATTTAGAAAATATTTTTGTGATGAAAGCATGAGTTTGGAAATTAAACAAAATTAAATTTAGTTACACTTATATATTCTGGTTGCTTAAAAAATACAAAGATTTAAAAAAAAATAACGAATTGTCAAACAAAAATTCTACAAAAAAATGGTGCGTTTTCGCACCTTTGGCGCTAAATGGGTTAATGACAATATTACTGTTTTAAAACTTATAAAAGTGATGACTTTCAATCGTCAAATATTTATAACAACTGTGTGTTTAATTGTACTAATTTGTACTTACATAAATAAATTACAATAAAATTTTGGTTTTAAACAGTTTTATTCACGAAATAATCGCAGCAAATTGCAGCTCGATCTCTGAAATTATTATCGAATTGTTTCCCTCGTGCCACTTGACGTAATTTCACTCCCCTTCGGGTCGTGAAATTAATACTGTCAAAGTGTCACTCGGGAAAAATTCGATAATTTCAGAGCTCTTGTGCAATTACTACTGATAATTTTTTCACTACCTATGTATTCAGTAATAATTTATCTACTGTACAACAAAAGCTAATAATCAATCGAAAAAAGAGGAAAAGTGATAAAGTGATTTTTTAATAATATATTGTTACTATGAAACGCTTACAATTTTGAACATCTCTAACAACACAATACTTGGATCACTGAATATATCCTGGTGTATTCTCTGCTTTGGATCTTCCATAAATAATAAACAATAAATAACTTTTTATTAAGTTCACGTCTTAAATCAATTATTTATCAAACACATTATCAATATTATTCAATCAACAACTGAAAATATTCCCGATGCCAGGTCAAATATTTAAAATTGTCACTGTCTGACTGACAATATGCTGGCAATATTCTATTTACTACTGACAAAGATTTGGAAAATATTACCACGGACATTGTGTTCATTTTTTTTCAAATCCTGAAAAAAAAACAATAAATATTTTTGAAAAATTTAAACCCAAAATGAAAGACTAAATTATTACCGAGGGCCGAAAGTCTCTTACAATAAATAAAAAGTTTATTTTGAATGAGATATTTTGAAATTAAAAGTCACACTAAATTTTCTTTTAGTTTTTTAGCTCTGTAACTTATTAAAATAAACATTATAAAAGTTCTCAGGGACTTTCGGCCCTCGTTAATAACGTAATCTCTTATTCTGAGTTTAAAATTTTCAAAAATACTTATTGGTTTTCTCAGAATTCGAAAAAAAAATGAATTCCATTTGAGTAGCATTTCAGCAGAAACTACGTACCCATCCCCTTAATGAAATTAAAAAACATCTATATTGTTTGATTTTTTTCGAAGGGAAAATCTATATGCATTTGTATTAAATATTTTGTATTTGTATTAAATGAGGCGCTCAGAGCAACAGTGGCACAGTCCACAAATTGAGCATTTTTAGATTAATACATCAATAAAAGCAGAAAAATTGGATATATGGTTCAACAGTGGTCTACACAATCTAGCTTTATATTTGGCAAGATGGCACTACATAATGTATTGTTGCCTTGACAAATACTAAAAATACGAATGAAACAGTGGCCTAACCCTCAATTGTGTGGCTCAGACCCAACAAACAAGTGTTCATCTTATCAGAATCAGAATAATACGCATAATTCATAAGAATGACTATTTTTAATTTTATAAAGTAATATTTAATAATAATAACTTTAACCCCGTCCTTGACTGAGTGGTAAGAGCGCCTACCTTTGGATCGAAAAATCCGAATGGTTGTGAGTTCGAATCTCACCAGGGTCAGAAATGTTTCATTTATTATAAATTAATAAATGAAAAGTTTCTGTCCTTGTGGGATCGGTACTCACCGGAGGGACCGCAGACGTTCGGATACAGTTAGCGTCTCTTTGCAAAGACAATGACGTCAACTTTGCAAAGTAACAAGACACTTACTAAACACACACACACTACACATTACACTAGGTACCTAACTGTTAAAAATTACCGTATCTACCATGCCAATGGCCATTAGTTGTCGAGGCATTAACCTTTTTTAAATAAAAAAAAAACAATAATTTAATTTGTCATATTAATTTCCTATTTGGTAGCAAACTTTGTGGCTTATTACAAACTAAAATAGTTAATTAGTAATACAAAGTATTAATTCGTATTAATTGTATCAATTAAAATAAATAATTCTTTTGCGATTCAATTTTTAAATCTTTTTTCTGTCGGTATCTTACTGTGTACAGGTAATGCTAAGAATTACCATAATCTGTTCTCGAGAGTCTTAGTACACAAGATTAATGACGATGAACGACCCAAAAATACGAAAAATGTGCATTGCCAGGTAATAATAAAAATGTTTACAACCTAATAGTACTTTGAGGAATACGCAAAAACGTTGCCAAACTTCAGGGCTTCTTATAATCGGTAGCTCAATGTGGGCTTCCTAACGCTGCTGAACTTCTACAGAGTATATACTTTTTTTCGCAGCGCAAACTGGTGGTAGATACCATGAACTACGAGTGTATGTTTTGATAATAATTCCAGGCATAAGAAGCCCGGGCTTCGTATTGTTAATCATGATTTCAGAGCTACCTATGGTACATTTCTAAAATTTGTCCGAATATATATGAAGCCCAAGCGTATTTACATGTTCTGAGCTTGGTTAAAATATCGAGAGATGGTGTAAAGTACGTTTTTTGGGGAAATAACATTAAAGAAGTATACACATGCTGAGCCATATTTGATTTATTATTTTTAGTAAGTGTAGTTGTTTATCCATTGTATGTAGATTATATAACATACTATAATGAATGTCGTCCATTCCTGGGGCTGAATTGTCTTTGCTTCTTAAACAATTTTTAAATTCTTCAAAGTTAAATTCTTGAGTAAGGAATATGCTTCCTTCATTTGATTGATTTATTGTAGTGTCCATTGTATGACAAAATTCTTGCTCAGCTGCCCATGGCTTGGCAGTTTTGTTAAAAAATCCTTCAGTCCAATCGTTTTCATTTATTGGATTCTTCGGTGGGTTATAGACATTTTTTAGTTTTCTTATCTCATTCCATACTGTTTTTATTGATGTATTTTTATTTAAACTGTTACATAGGGTTTTCCATGAGGCTCTTTTACTATTCAAAATAATTCTTTTTTTACAAGCTTCTGCTTGCTGATATTTTAAATAATTTTCATGATAAGATACTTTTTTAATTGTAAAAAGCCTCTTTTTGTTGTTTTATTGCTAACTTACATTTATTGTTCCACCAGGATTTATTAAATTTTGAATTGGTCACTTTTCTCTTCTCTGGAATACTGCTTCTAATAGATGCATTTAATGATTCATAAAATATTTGATATTCTTGCTCAATATTTTCAGATAAGTCTGTATTCTCGTTATTTAAAAAATAAGAGAAAAGTGTCCAATCCGCTTTTTTAATATCCCATTTTATCCTAAATCTATTTATATCATTATTATCACTATAGCTAGTTGTTTTAATATTGTCATTACTAAGATTATTATTATCATTTATATTATTATTTATAATTTCCATGGTAATTGGATAATGATCTGAACCTAAGCCTATTATTTCTGTGCGCCAATTAAATAAGTAATATATATCTCTAGAGTCTAGATAGAGCATATTGATAAATCTATAGCCGATTTATTTTTATTCTTTGTTCCTCGAATTAATGTTTCGGATCCATCATTTAAAAAATTAAGTCCACATTCTTCCATTGCTTCATATAAATTAATTCCTTCACGATCATTTATATCACATCCCCACACTTTATTGTGACAATTATAGTCACCACCAACTAGGAAAGGCTTACTTAAGCTATTAAAAAAATTTACGAATTCATATTTTGATATACCTAATTTAGGTTTCACATATATGGAGTATAAATACATAACTCTGTTTTTAAATTAATCTGTATTACAATATACATTACATTATTTATGTTATAGAAATTTCAATTATTTTATAATTAATGTTTTTCCGGAGCAATATTGCAAATTCCTCCATACCCGTCCAATCTATCCTCGCGAAAAACATTATATTGTGAAAATTAAATATTTTATTTTGGTGTTAGCCATGTTTTACTTAATAGTATAGCTAAAAATTTATTGTCATTTACGTATTTTTCAAAATGTCCCTTATTATGTATTAGAGATCGTGAATTCCATTGTAAAATTTTATTACTTGTTAGTTCCATTTAAAATTTGTTCAAGATTCGAGTTAAATTCTTCTAAAACTTGTTTATTTTGTAATATTATTGAATTTTTTTCTAAAATGCTTTTAATTAATACTAATATAGTTTCACTAATATTTTTATTTGGATTTTTAGTTTGTTCTACCGTTTTATTGTGATACATTGGGATATTTTTGGGTACTGGTAGAGACGGAAACAAAGAAGTTCCAGAAGTTTCTAAAATATTTTTATGTTCTTCCATGTATGGATACACTGATTTATAATCAATTATTTTTAATGGGAAATAAGCCACAATTTTACCAAAAAAATTATTTTATTAAGGTTTCCAAGTCCAAATCGGGTTGCGTTGTCAAAATACAAAATACTATCGAAAAATATAGATAGTATTTTTATTTTTTATTTTTTTTATTTACATTTACAAAATGTACAAATTTTTATTTACCATTAAATACTTATATACTTGGGGCATTTTTCTCTTTTCATGCAGAATGGTTTCCTAAGCAAAATACACACTTTTTACACATGTTCTTGTTCGCATTTTCCACATCTTTTCTTGCCCCTACACTGTGTTGAGCTGTGGCCATATCTCAGACAATTTGTAAATTGTATCACTCTTGGTATATTATGGTTCTACTTGATAAATCATCTTCTCTATGATTACCTGTTGTGGTATCATTTGGCCCCTAAACGTCACTACTATAGTATCCTTGTCTACCCGTTCGTCATTCACTTTTCTAAGCATTCTTTTCACATTTAAAACTTTAAAATTTCATATCTAGGTACAATAAGGTTTTTTAATTCAGTTTCAGTTATTTCTTTATCAACACCTTTTATTACTCCATGTTTTTGTACAAAAAAGTTTGGAATGTATAAGTCGTATTTTTTCTCTATTAGATTTTTACTCTCTACTAAAATGTTCGCGCTCTCATAGGAATTGCATTCTATTCTGACCTTATTTCTACCAATAATATTAATGTTCACTATACTATCTTTAATTGAGGGTTCAGCATGCATAATCATAGGCGCGGTCGCGATCTTGTGCAACTTTCCTGTTTCCATCAGTATTCTGCAAAAATACAAAATACGGACCTTGGTCTCTGCGATTATATTTATTTTTCGGTTGTGAAATTATCGACTGGCCTATTTTATTAATATTATTGTCGTTTACCTGATAACTCGAAAAAAAGTTGTTATTATTTGTTTTTACTACCTGTTGCTGTGGAACTTGTGAATTTTGACTTGCAATTGTATTTGTGGCTTGTTTTTCATATTCGTCTAGCTCCATATTATTGATAATCTCTGTTCCCTTCCCTCGATCGGGAGGGTCTCCTTGGCCACTAACACTCGCCATTTCACAAAACTTAACTCTCGAAACACTATACAGACCGATCACACAGAGAACTGTATACACTTCAACTGTTGAAATCGTACTGAGTAAACATATTGTAAAACAATTTAGGACTATTTTTAAACAAGATATTCGTAGGATATCCGAGGGTATCTATAATTTGAGAAATATTACTTTTTTTTTAATTAGAAGAATATAATTACAAATTAGAACATAATTTTTCATTTTAAATAACTTTTCTTAAATAACACTTTCCCATATTGTGAAATATAAAGGTACTTTACTCTTGGGCGAAATTCATATTTTTTTTATCATACCTCGTATACTATTGATACAATTTGATATCCGATGATTGCATCTTAGACTTTAGGCTATGGGGAGCATTTTATGAAAAATAATTTTTTTTTATAAAATTAATAATAAAAACGTTTTCCTTCAACTTAGTGGGACATATTCCATGTGTATATGTCACACTTTGAAAAAGCATATCTTGTTTAAAAGTAGTCCCAGAATTGTTTGCAATACACCATTTTAAAGTAAATAAAATAAGCTTCCGCTATTCCAATATATACTCACGGACAAAAATATTGCATATGCATGTGGAATGAAATTTTTTGTGCTGTTATCCTTTGCCCCCCTGTATCATAGGAATAGGATTTCTTTTCCGAATGCGATGTTTTAAAGTATCATATAAATGGTATAATCGTATTTAAATCTGATCTGTGCTTTATGATGGCCAGTATAATTTTTAAATTAAATCTCATCAAGGTAAGTCTTCACTATGCTAGCGACATGATCACCTTCACGTGTTCGGTATGTCCTTTTAAAGCAATACCACTCCGTAGCACTATGCCACCACCACCAAAACTAACGCTCTGCATGAGGTTACAACTGAGATACTGTTCGCCAACTCTTCTCTAGACGAAGTTTTGTAGATCTTGCTTCCTAGTCTAGTCCCAACATAGGGGGTCCCGTGGGAAATTCTAGCTCGCCGTGATTTGATGGTGGTATTATAGGTTTTTTCAACAAACAACAAAAACAAATTCTGGTAAGAACTGTCGCTGACAGTGCAAACGCCAAAATACAGAGGCGGCTCCAAAAGTATTCGAAATAAAGAAAAAAAGAGAAAGAAGCAAAATAAGCTAGTTCTCGTACGGGTTGGGGCTGGATTGAGCAGGTCTTTAACACGAACTGTACGGGAGACGCGGAACTTGTGGAAACTCGCACTAAGAAGAAATGGAGGAATTTATAAAGGAACTGCGGGAAAACTAGATAGAATGGAAGAAAGAGGAATGAGAATAGAAGAAAAATTAGATGGGATCCAAAGTGAGCTTGAACAACTAAAAAATACGAATCAGGAACTAAAAAATGAAAATACGCTTCTAAAACAAGAGCTTCATCAACAGAAAAATAGAATAGAACAAATAGAAAGAGATATGAAGAGAAATAAACCTGATAATACACGGTATTGAAGAAACAAGCGATGAGGACACACAAATGTTGGTAAACAAAGTACAAGACATCATTAACAAAATGGAAATACCTTGCAAAGCCAACCAAGAGGTCACAGAAATTAGAAGAATAGGAGACAAAACTAGAAATTCTGAAAGACCAGTCCTGGTAGAGCTAAGAAGTGGGAATAAAAGGACGGAAATTCTTAAAACTACATGGAAATTAAAAGGATGGAAATGGTTTGTTAATGAAGATTATCCAAAAACCATAATCGAACTAAAACACTTATAAAACACATGAAAGAGGCAAGGATGAAAGGGTACAACACAAGGATAAAATATAATAAGGTAATAATGACCAGGTCAAAAGATGGAACAGCGATTCCGAAGATTTTAGAGAAGGTAATATGACAGAAACTACAAAGAATAAAACTGGAACGAGAACAGTGAGTGAAAGATCACCAAACGGAGACACAGAACTAGATCCAAGAGAAAAAATAAAGAAAGTAAACGAAAATCAAACATTAAAAAACTAGAATTGGAACGGAAACACATTATGACGACAACAGCACGAAAAATGGACAAGCCAACGATACAAAAGGACATGGGAACAAGCAAGATTAGCAAAATGAAAGAAAGAAAGGGTAATATAAAAAAGAAAAAAAGAGAGGGTGGTGTTATAAGAATAGCTTCATGGAATATAAGAACATTACTTAGAGCAGGAAAACTGGAATAAATTACATCAGTTCTGATACATTATAAGGTAGAAATAGCAGCACTGCAGGAAATTAGATGGAAAGGGAAAGGACAAATAGATCAAAAGAATGGTACCTTCATGTACTCGGGGGAAGAAAAGCAAGGACAACATGGGGTAGGATTCATAGTAATTGGAAATATGAGAGACAAAATAATGGAAGTCAGACTAATAAACAAAAGAATAGCCTACCTAAGGATTGAAGCTAAACCGGCAAACATATCCCTACTAAATGTTTATGCACCGACAGAAAATGCGAAAGAGGAGGAAAAAGATCATTTCTACGACACTATGGAAGAAGAGCTAGAAAAAATACCAAAAGAAGATGTGATATTATTATTGGGCGATTTTAATGCACAAATAGGAAAGGAGGATTATATACAGCAAATAACAGGCAAACATACAATACATGAGAAAACGAATGACAACGGGCACAGAATATGCAACATGGCGACAGGAAATAATATGTCCATCAGCAGTACAATGTTCAAGCATCCAAGAAAACACAAAGTCACATGGGTTTCTCCAGACTAAAAAACAGAGTCACAAATAGACCACATATTAATGTCGAAAAGAAGACAATAAAGTATAATGGATGTGAGAAACTACAGAGGTGCATGCGGAGATTCAGACCATTTCCAGGTGGTAGCAAAGCTGAGACAAAAGATGAAAGTAGTGAGAAGGCAGAAAGAGAGGAATAAGAGGTGGAATATCGAAAAATTGAAGTAAGCAAAAGAGATACAAAAATATGAAGATGAAATAGGTAAAAGAATTGCCGCACTGAATAAGGAAAGAGATGATGTCGAAGAAATATGGGGTGATATTACAAAAGCAATTAACCACACGGCGGAGACTAAATTAGGAATGAAGCAAATTACAAGAAAGAAGGACTGGTTCAATACAGAATGTAAAGAAGCAGTTGAAGAAAAAGTAAAAGCACGAAATCAGTGGATACGGACTCATAAAACTGAACATAGAGACGTGTACGAGCAAAAAAGAAAGGAAAGCAACAAAATAATAAGGCAACATAAGAGAAAATTCATTGAAAGTCAGTTGGAGGAAAGTAAGACTCAGAACACCAAGAAATTCTACACAAAAATCAGAGAACAGAATAGAGGTTTCAAACCAAAACTAAGTGGAGTTAAAAATAAACAAGGGCAAACAGTAACACAAGATCAACCATATATGGAAGTCTGGATGGAACAGTTCAAGGAGTTACTGGCAGAAAATAAAACAGAAGAGATTACAGAAATGGAGGAAGAGTTGGAAAATAATGGAACGAATGAGCCAACACTCGTAGAAGTAATCGAAATAATTAAAAATAACAAAAACGGAAGAGCACCCGGGAAAGATAACATAAACAGCGAACTCGTAAAACTAGGAGGGAAACCGTTGCATAGGGAAATACACAAACTGATAGTAAACATCTGGAAAGAAGAAAAAATGCCAAAAGAATGGCAAACAGGCCAAATCATAACGATATATAAAAAGGGAAACCAACAAGAAAGTCAAAATTACAGGGGAATAACATTACTGAGTACAGTATATATAAGGTATTGTCAAACATAATACAAAGAAGATTACAGGAAGCAACGGACAATAAGATAGGTCAATATCAATGTGGATTCAGGAAAGGAAAATCCACAATAGATGCGATATACATACTAAAACAAATAATGGAGAAGGCGAACGAAGCTAACATAAACTTAGAAATACTTTTCGTAGATTTTAGACAAGCTTTTGATTCCATCAAACGAAACCAACAATTGGAAATATTAAAAACGCTACAGGTACCGCCTAAATTAAGAAAACTTATAAAAATGACGATGAGCCATACCAGAGCGAGTGTGAAAACGCAAATAGGGGAAACAGAAGAGTTCGAAACAAATAAAGGAGTAAGGCAGGGTGATAGTTTATCCACAACACTATTCAATATGGCAATAGAATATATTTCCAGAAAAGTGAACAAAGGAACACTCAGAAATAGAGGAGTCAAATTGTAGCATATGCCGATGACGTTGTGGTAATGGCAAAGAGAAGAGATATATTAACGCAAATGGTAGAGGAACTCATTCAAGAAGGAAAAACAGTGGGTTTGAGTATTAACGAAAACAAAACAAAAATGTTAAGATTAGAAAAAAATCCTACTAATAGAGAGGTCAAAGTGTGAAGATACAAATTTGAAGAAGTATGTAAATATAAGTAACTAGGAGTCATGCTGTCAAGTGATGGAACAAGAGAAAACGAAATAAAAGAGAAACCATTGGCAATAAATAGAGCATTCCAAGCCAACAAAAAAATGATAAAAAGCAAAATATTAATAAAAACAACTAAATTAAGGCTCTATGAAACGTTAATTAAACCGACATTAATGCATGGAGCAGAAGTGATGACAATGACCAAGACAGACGAAGAAAATTTGAAAAGAACTGAGAGAAAAATAATTCGCTCAATATTAGGACCAATAAAAACAGCGGAGGGTAAATACAGGAGTCGAGAAATAACGAAATAAATGAGGAATTGAAGGGGCAAGATATAGTCAGGAGAATATAGAGACAAAGATTGAGATGGCTTGGGCACGTATGGAGAGCAGGGGAAGAAGCGATAATAAACATAGTAACAAAGTGGTCTCCGGCCGGAAGGAGACGAAGAGGAAGACCGAGGTCCAAATGGCTGGAAGAGGTGAAGCGAGATCTAGAGGACATGGGAATTAGAAATGCAAAAGAAAAAGCAAAAGACAGAAGGAGCTGGAACCGGATATGTAATGCAATTTAAAAAAGAGAAGAATGGAGGACTGATGCACCCCGAAAACATGGATCTAGAGAGCCTGTAAAGGCGGCGCTACCCCCACGGGGGTGTTTTAGCCACTATATATATATATATATATATATATATATATATATATATATATATATATATATATATATATATATATATATATATATATATTTATATATATATATATATATATATATATATATATATATATATATATATATATATATATATATATTATAGGTTTTTTGGGTCGCTGAATCCAATGGAACTGGTCTGGAAGCCCAAATATGGTGTGTTTAATGGTTATTAACAAATTATGGTAAAATTAGGTATTTTTCACGTATTATTAGAAGCCCTGATAGTGTTAAGGTCTTCTCTGGTGTATTTTTGGTCGCTGAATCGAATGCGACTAGTCACGATTACTCAAAATATGTTCTTATTTTGTTAATAACAAAATAATTGTTTATTCGCCGAAAAGCTCGAAATAATGCGCTATCTACAGCAAGTTTGTAGTCTTTTTCATAGTATTTTTATACGCTAAATCGATTGACAATAGTCGTGATAGTTTAAACCACGTTCCGACTTTGTTATTAATAAATTGTTACAAAAATAACGGTTTATAGTATGGTTACTCACGGTATTTGCTCTAAATAAAAAAAACACTCGGATTGAAATGAAATTTGGCATACACGTAGCTAACATGGCAAACAAAACAAGTGATATTGTGCCGATGTGTGCTTTTACCCTGGGGGTGAGTTTCGCCCCTTTTCGGGGGTGAAAAAAGAAACGTTTAAAATAAGTACGGAAGTGGATAAACTGAATAATTCTGAGCAACTTTTGTTCTATACAATTTTTTCACTACAAGTTCTGTTCTATACAAGTCAATACTTTTCGAGTTATTTGCCAGTGAATATGTTTATTTTTCAACAAAAAACCACGTTTTTGGTGGTTTTATAAGCACTTTCAAACTGATGAAACTTACAGATCATATATAAATACAACATAAGTAAAGCAACTTGTGAAACGGTAACGATTAATTTCATTTGAGATGGTAATTAGGGGGTGATTTTCCCGTTTTTTTTTACCAAAAAAAAAAGGAACCAACTTTATTTTGAGCGCAACTTGCTTATTTTTGATACTAGATACTTTTTCAAAAAACAAGAATAAAGTTTTTTTAAAAGCTTTAAAAAAGTTGTAATGAGTTTTCCTCAAAAAGTGGTTATTTTATGTTGAAATATTCGATTTGAAATTTGACGAATATGAACCTGTTTTTTATTAGCTGCAACTCCGCTTATACTGGGTCTACGGACCTCAAACATACACCATTTTTTCACTTTTTATAGTCTATATTTTTGCTAAGAAAATTGTTTTTGAAAAAATACTTACTTTTTGAGTTATTTGCGAAAAACCGTCTAAAAACGTGGGGTTTTTGTTGAAAAATGAACATATTCACTCGCAAATAACTCGAAAAGTATTGACTTGGTAAAAAAACTGTATAGAACAAAAGTTGCTTAGAATTATCAGTTTATCCACTTCCGGACTTATTTTAAAGGTTTCTTTTTTCACCCCCGAAAAGGGGCGAAACTCACCCCCAGGGGAAAAGCACACATCGGCACAATATCACTTGTTTTATTTGATGTGTTAGCTACGTGTATGCCAAATTTTATGTCAATCCAAGTGGTTTTTTAGAATTTAGAGAAAAACGGTGAGTAAACGTACTATAAACCGATATTTTTGCAACAATTTATTAATAACAAAGCCGGAACGTGGTTTAAGCTATTACGACTAGTGGCAATCGATTTAGCGTATAAAAATACTATGGAAAAGACTACAGACTTTCTGTAGATAGCGCATTACTTTGAGCTTTTCGGCGAATAAACAATTATTTTGTTATTAACAAAATAAGATTGTTAATTTAGTTAATATAATAATTTTGTTATTAACAAAATAAGAACATATTTTGAGTAATCGCGACTAGTCGCATTCGATTCAGCGACCAAAAATACACCAGAGAAGACCTTAACACTATCAATTTATTTAAAGGGCTTCTAATAATACCTGAAAAATACCTAATTTTGCAATAATTTGTTAATAGCAATCAAACGAACCATATTTGGGCTTCCAAACCACTTCCATTGGATTCAGCGACCCAAAAAACCTATAATACCATTATCAAATCACGGCGAGCTAGAATTTCCCACGGGACCCCCTATGTTGCGACTAGTAGACTATCCATATGAGGAACGCTATGCCAGATGTATGCATACAGAGTGTTAATTTTGGTGGTGGCGGCATAGTCCTATGGACTGGTATTTCTTGGAAAGGAGATACCGAACTTGTGGGGGTGATTGGTTAAATGACACCTGATATGTACATTAAAAACATTTTTTTAGAAGATCATGTTTTGCCGTTTGCCAGCCATATTGGATAATAAATTTGTGTTAATGCACCATGACGCAGGTTTTCATCTCGGTAGAATAGTGAATACTTACCTGGATGAGATTCAATCTAAAAAATATTATGGCCACCATATAGCCAATATAAAATTTAAATTCGATTATACCATTTATATGATACTTCAAAACATCACATTCGGAAAAGAAATCCTATTCCTATGACACTGGGGGCAGCACAAAAAATTTTATTTCACACGTTAATTTCAAAATATGCAACATTTTTGTCCGTGAGTGTATACAGTATGGGTATGGTGCAAATGTCTGTAATAAATTCGATATTTCGTAAACCGGCGACTTTAAGGAAATATCCCGAAACAGGTCGATTTTTATTTTTAAATTACGATATTTTGGCATATATTTCATACGAATGACGTCATCCATATGGACGTGATAACGTAGTCCATATGGACGTGATGACGATGATTTTTTTAAATGAGACTAGGGGTCGTGTGATAGCTCATTTGAAAGGGTATTCAGTAATATAAATATTAACATAATTGTTTATACACAGTGTCCAAAATTTTTTTTAATTAAATTAATTGACAAATAAAGAAAAATATAAAATATGTAATTTATTTAATTCAAAATAAATTTTACTGCCGTCAGAAAACAGAGAAAAATTTTTTATTTGACAAATAAACATTGCTCTTCAAGAGGATGGGTACGTATTTTCGCCTGCAATGCTGTTCAAATGGGGATTCATTTTTTTCGAATCCTGAGAAAACTAATAAGTATTTTTGAAAAATTTTAACGCAGAATGAAAGATTACGTTATTAGCGAGGGCCGAAAGTCCCTGAGAACTTCTATAATGTTTAGTTTAATAAGTTACAGGGGTGAAAAACTAAGAGAAAATTTAGTGTGATTTTTAATTTCAAATATCTCATTCAAAATAAACTTTTTATTTATTCTAATGGACTTTCGGCCCTCGGTAATAATTTAGTCTTTCATTCTGCGTTTAAATTTTTCAAAAATATTTATTGGTTTTTTCAGGATTCGAAAAAAATGAAACAGTGTCCGTGGTAATATTTTCCAAATCTATCTAACGCACTCAGTCGAATAGAATATTGTCAGCATATTGTCAGTCAGACAGTGACAATCAGTGACAATTTTAAATATTTGACATGAATCGGGAATATTTTGAGTTGTTGATTAAATAATATTGATATATAGTGTATTTGATAAATAATTGATTTAAGAGAACTTTATAAAAAGTTATTTATTGTGTATTATTTATGGAAGATCCAAGCAGAGAATACATCGAGATATATTCTGTGATCCAAGTATTTTGTTGTTAAAGATGTTCAAAATTGTAAGCGTTCCATAGTAACAACATATTATTAAAAAATCACTTTAACACTTTTCCTCTTTTCTCGATTGAGTGTTAGTTTTTGTTGTACATATAGATTATTACAATCACTGAATACATAGTTAGTGAAAAAATTATCACATTTACTAACTGAAATAATAATTTGCAATTATACAAATAGCAGTTATACAAGAACATTCAAAAGCCATCTCTTTAAGTTAATTATGACATTGTCAAGTAGAATGACATTCTAGTAATATTTACATATCCATACCTGTGTGAATTTTACTACACGTAATTTGCCATGTAGTCATTTTTGCCATTTGCATTTTTCATTAGTTTTCGAGATATTTGAAGTTAAATATGAAAAGGCACACTTATTTTGATTAATGTATATTCCTTAATGTAATGATCCTTCGTTTTAACTTCATATATCTCGAAAACTAATGGTTTTATCGTTACGAATGAAGAGTATGTTATTTGCATAGAAAGTATTGGAAAATAAAAAAATTGCACTAAAATAGCAATTCCGCCAGTGGCGTAGAATTTGGGAAGGGTCAACCATTCACGTTCCCCCGTCGTACGCCTCTGGTAGTAGCCAGAAACGTTTGTTTAACATAATTTAGTAGGGTATACAGTACTAGCACCACTTACCAAATTTCGTGTTGTTGTCAAATGCCTGTCAGGAAATATTCAAACATAAATAAAATAAAAGTTTAACTTTGTCACCCTGTATTTCGGTTATTATCAACTTTTGTACTAAAGCAAGTTAGCTTAAATCTACCTATTTTAACCTCAGGAATCTAAGGTTAAGCCATGGCCCATTCTTTACCAAACACCCTGTATATACCAAAATATCGTAATTTAAATATAAAAATCGACCTGTTTCGGGATTTTTCCTTAAATTTGCCGGTTTACGAAATGTCGAATTTATTCCAGACATTTGCACCATACTGTATACCTACCTAAATTAAGAAGAAAACAAAGTTACACAAAATTATATAGAAAACAAATGATAAATTTAAAAATAATCATAAAACATATCAAAAATCGTTAAAGCAGTTAAAGGTACAAAACTTTGAAAAACCATGTCTTGTTTAAAAATAGTCATGCAACATGCAACCTTCTATATACAGGATGGTTCACCTTATTCGCCTCGGTCTCTGTATGGAAAACGACTTGATATTAAAAAAAAATTCTTCACAAAAATATACAGGGCCATTAACACTACAATTTAAAAATAATGTGAGTTATACAGGATGCTCCAAAAGAGTAGTATATCAATCTTATATTTTTTCTTATGGAACACCCTATATTTGATGACATTTTTCGATTACCCTTAAAAATAAGCTCTACTTTCATAAGACTCTACTATACCTAAATACAGGGTGTTTTGAGTTATTTCGATTTTTATAAAAATGTAAGGTTTTAGAAAAAAATAAATACCTAAGAATCTAAAAATTGAAGGCAATGGTTTTCTTGTGTCTTTAAAATAGAGTATTTGACATATTTAAATAAATGTTTACAGTAACAAAATTTTGTACAGTGTAAAATAAATTCAAGCTGTAATAACGTACTTATTTTAAATGAAACACCCTGTATTTTATTAGTCTATCATGTGGACAATTTACTCAGCTTTCAATTTATGTTCGGGTTTCCTATACCTATCTCCCTTCATATTTTAAATATTTAAAGGTTTCCTAATTTCTAAGCGTTAACAATATAAAATCAAGTACCTACGTTATGGTTATCTACAACACATTACTAACCAAACACCAATCAAACATCGACGATATACCTAGCTAAGATATCAATAACATTTAAAATTTCATCATTTCGCCACACAGGGTGTTTTATTATTTTAGTTGAATTATTCTATCGTATCGTTGAAAGGCATTTTAAAAGATAATAATTAATAAGTGGAATAAGTGGAATAATACTTAATAAAACATTTAATATAAAATAGATAGATGAAAAAAAAGCAAGAAGCAAGTAAAATTCAATAATAAAATATAAATTAAAGAAATTGTTCAAAGTGACTAAGTCTAACAATAGTTGAATTTCTCCTAAGTGTGGCATTGAATAATATTCTTATTTTAAATGGTATTATATTCGTTATAATGAGCGACATTTAAATTATTATCTTTAATTCCAAGTAAGTGTTCTATGCCCAAATTCACATATTATTCAGTAAATAGGTATATCTCTTTCATATTTTTATACAAAACGCTCGACTCCGTCAAAGTAGCCACCATAATACTGCCGTCCTTAATCCTTAGCTAAAACACCGTATCTACAGAGACATCACATTTAAGTAAAATCGATTTTTGTTTAAGCATTCGTATACATTTGCACAAGATACGGCATAAGATGCGGTGTGTTTAATGTGTTTTAGCTTAACTTACGTCATTTTTAGTAAGCAAATAAGATAGATATGCACATTTGGGTTAGAAAGAAGTAAAAATTTAATTTTTTTAGATTTTTGCAGATACGGTGTTTTCGCTAAGCACGGCAGAATACCCCACCGACTACTCTAGAAGATATGAAAGGTAGAATCAGAGCTGCTTTTCAAACAGTCACAGGATAAATGCTTTTAAAGACAAAACGATCTTTGGAAAAACGAATTCAATTATATTTAGAACAAGATGGGCGCCACTTTGAAAAATTTCTTTAATTTATTTCTTTGTTATTGAATTTTATTTGTTTCTTGTTTTTTTTTTCAATTTGTCCGTTTTGTTATCAAATATCTTTTGAATAAAAAAATGGTTTATTTTGCAATTAAACATTTACTAATATTGAAAAGTGAAAAATTTGTGAATATGAACAAAGTATTTTGGTCCACCCACACAATAAGCATTTTAATTAAGATGCCACTCATTTTTGTAAGTATCAGCCAGTGTGGCCTCTTAAAAGAACTTTGATAAAAAGACACAAGATTCAAATAAAAATGGTGTTCTTAAATTTATTTAAAAACTGCTGGTTAAGGTATAGAAAACACTTATACGAAATGAAAGATAATTTAAATGTCTTCCAGAGTACGACATACACTCTGGGCCAAAATTAACGGGCCACCTTAAAAATAGGTCATTTTTGATGTCTTATTTCTCCTAAACCTGTTGTCCGATTTAAGTAATTTTTTTATATGTTATAGCCTTATTCCTTGACAATATCGTTATAATAATATTGTTGCTAAACAGGTAGATTTTCATTGTATACCGGGTGTACCAATCAAACTGTGTTTTTTTCTTAAAGTTTGCATCACCCTGTGGAATATTCTAGTATTTGTAGAATACTGAAATTAAAACCTAACTATAGCCTCATGCTTTCTCAACATTTTGTTTTTTTATTGATTCGCTTATGTTGGATAATAAAAAAGTTAGGTGCTTTAACAACTAGACATGTTTTTATCAATACAGGGTGTTTTTAAAAAATTTTGGAAAATTTTAAGGGGTAATTCTGCATGAAAAAATAATGACAGTCTGCTTTATAAACTTATGTCTGCAAATGCTTCGTTTCCGAGATAGGGGGTGTTGAAATTTTTTTGACAAACTGACGATTTATTTATTACTTTAAAACCGGTTGAGGTATGCAAATGCAATTTAGTGGGTTTTATGACGTAGTTATTGCATATTTTTTGACATACAATTAAGAATTTAATTTTCACCATTGGCGCCCATACGGGTAATATGATGGCTCATATTACCCGTATGGGCGCTAATGGTGAATATTAAATGCTTAATTGTATGCCAAAAAATGTGCAATAACTACATCTTAAAACCCACCAAATTTCATGTGCATGTCTCAACCGGTTGTAAAGTAATAAATAAACTCACCTACAAAATTAACCGCCCACCTTGTATTTCTTTCAATTTGCAGAAATTGTTAACCTTGGACCACATTTTATGAAGGATACGGTGAAAACTACCTCCGCGGAAGAGAAATAATAATTTTTTTGAAAAAAGTCGCTTGTTACAGCAAAAATCAAATGAAAAAAATCTTCGAAGGAAATTCAAATTAACAATATTTTGGAAATAAAAGTCTAATTGAAAAAAAATTGGGTATCAATAATGAGTGTTGCCGCCTCTAGCTCTTAGGACTTCTTGGAGCCGGTTTGGCAATCCATTCATGATATCCTGGATATGAGATTGGGGGATATTTTGCCACTCCATTACCGCAGCTGTCTTCAGCTCTTCAAGGGATGCAGGGGCTGGTACTCTCGCTCTTACCCGTCTTTTGAGGTTGTCCCAGATATGCTCAATTGGGTTAAGATCGGGACTGTGTGCTGGCCATGGTAGAACTTGAATCTTGACTTCAGTAAGGTACTCACGGGTAGATCTTGCTGTATAGCAACGTGCATTGTCATGCATTAGTCTGAAGTTATCACCAATGAATGGTGCAAAAGGCATGACATGGTCTTGGAGAACTTCTTGCACGTATACTTGGGCATTCACACTGCCTCTACCGAACACAACAAGATCAGTACGCGCTTCGTAAGAAATACCTCCCCAAATCATTATTGACTCTCCTCGGTAAGCCACTATTTCGGTTATAGCGCATGGAGCAAACCTTTCATTTTGACGCCTTTGCTTTTGACATGTTCATTTGACACGTTGGCGTCCATCTGGACCTTTTAGGGCTATTCTGCTTTTATCTGAGAACAGTATATTCTTCCATTCCGCCATAGTCCAGTTAGCATATTCTAGCGCAAAATGAAGTCTAGCCCTACGGTGTTGTGGGAGCAGTTGTGGTGCGCGAGCTGGACGGAAAGCCCTCAAGTTTATTTCTGACAGTCTTCTTCTAATCGTTTGTCTACTCACACTAACGTTTCTCACCTCAAAAAGAGTCCTACGAGCTTCAGGAGCGGTGCAAAAGCGATTTCTCAATACTATGGTGGCAATGAAGCGGTCATCTCGAACTGAAGTGCATCGTTGTCGGCCTTGACCTGGCCTGCGGTTGTACGATCCTGTCTCCCGAAATCGTCTGATGGCATTTTGTACCGTAGTTCTGGATAAATCGAGCGTACGGGCGATATGACGTTGACTGTAACCAGCATCAACTAAAGCCACTGCCCTAGCAGTATCTGTTGGAGCGAGTGGCATTTTTAAAATCACAAACAATAAATAAGCACTAAAATTTTAACTTAAACAATATTCGCTCACAATGATATGAAATTACAGGGATTGTTCAAGAATTGTTGTTAACACGGAAACAGATTTGCAACAATGTCGTACAACGACTATATGTCAAAAATCTTTCAATGACACAAATTTAGGAAACAAACTGTCACAGATAATGTAAACAAAACAATAATAAAGGTGGCGGGGTTAATTTTGCTGGTGAGTTAAATCGTCTGTATTAATGAAAAACATGTACTTGTTAAACTACCTAACTTTTTTATTATCCAACATAAGCGAATGAATAAAAAAACTGAATGCTGAGAAAACATGGGGCTATAGTTAGGTTTTAATTTTAATATTTTATAAATGCTAGAATATTCCACAGGGTGATGCAAACTTTAAGAAAAAAACACTGTTTGATTGGTACACCCGGTATACAATGAAAATTTAACTGTTTAGCAACAATATTATTATAACGATATTGCCAAGGAATTAGGCTATAACATATTAAAAAAATCACTTAAATCGGACAACAGGTTTAGGAGATATAAGACATCAAAAATGACCCATTTTTAAGGTGGCCCGTTAATTTTGGCCCAGAGTGGGTTTAATAAAGAGTTTAATAAAGAGTTTAATAAAGAGTGTATAATTTGAAATAAGAATTCACATGAAGGCCAAATTCAACTAAAATAATAAAACACCCTGTGTGACGAAATGATGAAAATTCAAATGTTTTTGATAACAGTATCTTAGCTAGGTATATCGTCTATGTTTGATTGGTGTTGGGTTGGTGATGTGTTGTAGATAACCATGGCGTACTTGATTCTATATTGTCAACGCTTAGAAATTAGGAAATCTTTAAATATTTAAAAAAAGAAGGGATATAGGTATAGGAAACCCTAATATAGATTGAAAGCTAAGTAAATTATTCACATGATAGACTAATAAAATACAGGGTGTTTCATTTAAAATAAGTACGTTATTACAGCTTGAATTTGTTAATCGAACAATCTAATATTTTGACCACCCTGTACAAAATTTTGTTACAATAGATATCTATTTAAATATGTCGAATACTCTATTATTAAGATCCAAGAGAAAAATTGCCTCCGATTTTTAGATGCGTAGATATTAATTTTTTTCTAAAACCGAAATAAATCAAAACACTCTGTATTTAGGTATAGGGAACTCTTATGAAAGTATAGTTTATTTTTAAGGGTAATCTAAAAATGTCATCAAATATAGGGTGTTCCATAATAAAAAATATAAGTTTGATATACTACTCTTTTTTGGAGCACCCTGTATAATTCACATTATTTTTAAATTGTAGTGTTAATGACCCTGTATATTTTGTGAAGAAATTTTTTTCAAATATTAAGTCGTTTTCCATACAGAGACCGAGGCGAATAAGGTGAACCACCCTGTATAATAGACCATTTTAAAGGCAATTGACGTCTCCTTCTACTAAATTGTACTATTGTATGAACGGCGAGGCAGATAAACTGCCTATTAGAAAATCTCGAGAACTAAAGGCAGCAGAATCATGAAAATTGGAATTAAGGGGGTTTGAAGAGTGATCTATTTAATGAAAATATTTATATCTATTTGCTACTTCCGGTTATACCGGAAGTTGCTTATAACTTCGTTTTTTTAAATGGGACACCGTGTATATTTTTAAATTTTTGATTTTTCCTTGATGTTTTCTTTCTTAAAATATCACACTTTGTATTATTATACAGGGTAGTTTAAAAGATAATTACGTTGTTTTATTAATTTCGTAGCAACTTTCAAACCCTGTAGAATAGTAGTAGTTAGACGTCAAAAACTATATTTATGTTCAAATGATTTCTAATATAGTCTACTATTGTTAAAAATTATTAGTACAGCTAAATGTTGAATTTTAGTATACAGAGTTGGTCGAAACTCGGAATGAGTATTTTCTGAGTTTTCTTAAATGGAACACCCCATATTTTGGTATTGTAATGAAATGATATTTTTTCTACGAGCGTGCAAAAATGTCTACTTTCGCGCACCCATTTTAGTTTAGAAAGTTTTACTTTTCCGCACGCGTGCTACTTTTCCGCACGCGTGTTAATTTAGATATGTTAATATGGCCTTAAAGTAATTATAATACATGCAATAAACTAATATTTAGATATTATTTACTAATTTATTTCAAATATATCTTATTGTGTTCATGTTTTAATGAAATTAACGCGAGAATTCGATGAAATAAAATAATTTTGACATAATATTCGAAAGTCAAATCAGTAGACAATAACAGTGGTTTTGAATCGTCGTCATGGAAACCAAGATCGTCGTCATGCTAACCAATTATGCTGAAACTTTGGTTTTGACAACCTTGTCAAAGAATTAATTTGTGTATGTATTTTCATATTAATTAAATTAATTGATTAAGAGGAAACAGTAGCGATCAACAGGTAGCAAAAACGCGTTCCAAGATTGCGGCTGTAATTTTGAATATTTTTTCGAGATATTTGGCACACGTATTCGTAATATAATAAAGAATTCCGGTACAGAGCCCAATTTGAAAAATATATTAATATGTGGAAATTACTCTGTAATTAAATACAATATTAAAAAAACGAGCCTGTACCGCCATTAAGAAGAACAAAAAAATACACTTTCTTCAAATAAACTTTCTTATCTGATGCCTAGATTTTGTGTCATTTTGGAACTACTAAAATTTTTTATTTCGTTAGTAGTTCCAAAATGACACAAAATCTAGGCATCGGATAAAAAAGTTTATTTGAAGAAAGTGTATTTTTTTGTTCTTCTTAATGGCGGTACAGGCTCGTTTTTTCAATATTGTATTTAATTACAGAGTAATTTCCACATATTAATATATTTTTCAAATTGGACTCTGTACCGCCATTATTTGTTATATTACGAATACGTGTGCCAAATATCTCGAACAAATATTCAAAATTACAGCCGCAATCTTGGAACGCGTTTTCGCTACCTGTTGATCGCTACTGTTTCACCATTTGGTTATTTTTTTAAAGACTCGTAGAAAAAATATTGTTCCTAACGCTTGCAGAAAGTCTCGTTTCCGCACTCGACTGCTTGCCGAACTCCCGCTTCGCGTCGTTCGGCAAACTGCAGTCGCGTGCGGAAAAGTATGACTTTCTGCACTTGTTAGGAAAATAACTATTATGGTACTTTTTTATTTCTTAAGCATTCCCTATACCCTAACTACTTTAATTTGTGCTTAATTGTTAATTGCACCAACAATCTTAAGTAGGTATTTTGATAGCTCAACCATTATTGGTAATTTTAAGGATCAGTCTAGATTAATATGTATTTATTTCCGAAAAATTATTTGTGATTGAATATTTTCACGGCCAACCTAATAAAAGTTCACGTATTTTTTGTTGCAATTAATTTTTATTTTTGGCTTGAATCACCAATAACTCACAAATTAAAGCAGTTAGGTATAGATAATGCTTAAGAAATAAAAAAGTACCGTAAAATATCACTTTATTATATTACTAAAATACAGGGTGATCCATTTAAGAAAACTCAGAAAATACTCATACAGAGTTTCGACCAACCCTGTATACTAAAATTCAACATTTAGCTATACTAATAATTTTTAACAATAGTAGACTATATTAAAAATAATTTGAACATAAATATATAGTACGGGATCCTAATAGGAGGTCGAAATGTACCCATCTGCTTGCCGGATGAAACATTTTTTTTATTAAATTTCATACATAGAGAAAGACGACCAACATGGGTTGCCTATCAAAATCTTGTCATAGCTATCCTTAAGGGGGGGCGTAGGGGTTGAAATCAATATTTCAAGCACATTTTTTTTTGAAAGTATGGTAGAATTATTTTATTTTTAAATTAAATAGGCATATTCAGTACAATTCATAGATTACTCAAGAAAAAATTCAAGGAAAAATACTGAGAAATAAGTCAACGGTGGTAAATTTTTAAAAGACACCTCAAAATGTAATGAATTTTGCGGTGGACCTCAGAACGCATCATTGGATCATGGTAAACAAAAAATTCAAAAAGATTTTATTAGCTTATGAGTTTCTCGAGGTAATGCTGTCGAGTTGTTTATAGTTTTATCTAATTTTGACGTTTTGATATCACTATTAAGTCAAAACAACGAATTTTTTTTAAAAAGGGTGAAAAATTTACTCAGAGTTGGTCAATCTATCGACTTCCATAGTTATTTTGATTGAAAAAGTTTTCATCCCCTAGATGGGGTTGTTTTCACCCCCAGGGCAAAAGCCCGGTTCGGCATAAGGTAGATTTTGAAGAAGGGTGTCAACCGAGCTTAAATCCAAAATTTCATTAAAAGCGGTGTTGATTCTTAAAATTCCACTGTTTTACACTTTTTTACCGCTAATGAATAGTTTATTAGATATTGAGACCTAGTAGAAGCAGAGTTATAGCTAATGAAAAATAGGTTCATATTCGTCAAATTCCAAATCGAATATTTTAACGTGAAATAACCAAAAAATTAAGCACTTTTTGGGAAAAACTCATTACAACTTTTTAAAAGTGTTTAAAAAAGGCTTTATTTTTGTTTTATAAAAACATTTCTTGCATCAGTAGTAAACAAGTTACGCTCAAAATAAGATTGCTCCCTTTTTTTGGTAAAAAATCGGGAAAATCAGCCCCCAATTAGCATCTCAAATTCACTTATTCGTTACCATTTCACAAGTTGCTTTACTGGTGTATGTATAGTTTATATGATCAGTAAGTTTCATCGCTTCAAAGTTCTTATTTTTGAAAGGGCTTGAACGAGTCACTAAATCACGAGTGTACGCCAATTTATAAACACCAAGTCTTAACCAATCTTTGTCTTACAGAAAAACAAAAAAATACAAGATATTCAAAAGAGCAGAGCCGACTATTTTTATTGTTGGAGATTTTTGGTACCTCTAATAATTTTTAAGATATTTTGAGAAAAAGCAATTTTTTCACAATCAAAAATTTTTCAAAATTTTACTTTAAAACCATTTTTTTTCAAAAATAAGCACGTTGAATTGATGAAACTTACAGATCAACTGTATTTTGAGCGGAACTTGCTTACATTTGATGCTTTTTTATAAAAACAGAAATAAAGCTTTCTAACTCTTTAAAAAAGTTGTAATGAGTTGTCTCCAAAAAGTGCTTCATTTTTTGGTTATTTCACGTTGAAATATTCTATTTGGAATTTGGCGAGTATGAACCTATTTTTCTTTAGCTATAACTCTGCTTCTGCTAGGTCTAGAGACTTCATGCATACATCATATTTTAAACTTTTTTACAGGCTGTATTTTTGCTAAGAATTTTTTTTTTCGATAAAATACTTACTTTTTTAATTATTTGCGAAAAATTGTCTAAAAACGTGTTTGTTTGTCGAAAAATAAACATATTCACTCGCAAATAACTCGAAAAGTATTGACTTAGTGAAAAAACTGTATAGAATAAAAGTTGCTTAGAATCGGTCAGTTTATCGAATTTCGGACTTAATTTGATCGTATGTTTTTCACCCCCGAGAAGGGGTGAAACTAATCCCCGGGGCAGAATCGGCACAATATCACTTTTTTTCTTTGACATGTTAGCTATGCGTATGCGAAATTTTATGTCAATCCATATATAAGGTGTATCTCCACCAAAGCAACATACTTCAACTTTTGTGATTTACATTGTTGAAGTAGGTTGAATTTGCATACTTTTATAACAAAGTGTCTCCACCCAAGCAACTTTGTTGTACCAATGTTGGAGTTTGTTGTACGTATTTGCGACTAGATGCATCATCATGTATCCACTGAAGCAACAGTTATTTATTACGGGCGACGAAAGAGGCACCTGCTCCGGATTTTTTCATAGACTTATATTATTTCTTCCTGTAGAACTGGGCTTAAAATTTCTTAGTTTTCGTTTTGCCTCTTCTATATTTTCACAGTTTATACTTCTATAAATCTTGGACCAGGCATCATGTTTAGCTTCTCTGCATTTATAATTTTTGTCAGTTGTATTCCAAAGACACGTAATGTTGTTTATAATTGTCTACTTACTTAATTCAGACTTCTACAGTCCATTTAAATACCATTTTATTAACCACATTCCAAAAACACAACAAACAGTTCGAACCTGTCAACAACTAGCGGCTACGACTAACTACAAGCCGTCGACACTGATTTAATTTGTCGCTGTTGCACAATGTTGCAAGAATTCCTTTCACCTTTACCGCCAAAGATGGAAATACACAACATACTCCAACTGCGACATAAACATACAGTCCAGAGAAATAAGGTTTTTGTCGGGACACTTGAGCAGCCAGGTTGCAAATGGATTTTTTATGTACTATATATACCTAATACATTATATATACAAAAATGCCCGTCACAGTTCGGACGAAAAACTTAATTATTAACAAATAAGGGTCAAAAATGGCAGTTTTTTCGTTTAAATCGCTACAGGTAAAAATAGGGTAATTAAATGTCTTATTTATAATATTCTTCTTTTTGTAGATGAGCAAAGGTTTAAAATGGCACTTTTTGAATTTTGGTCCGATCCTTTTTTGTTTCAGAAAGTGCAAAATAAGACTAAAATTTCAAAAATAAAAATTTGCTATAACTTTTGCGAAAATGGCCTTAAGACTTTCATATTGCACGAAAAGTTGAGTCAAACATTCCATATAATGCACAAAAAATTTTAAGACAATTCGTCAATTAGTTTAAATTTTATTCAATTTGTTTATCGCAAAGAGCTTTTTTTCGCACTGTTATTGTTCAGAAAATAATAATAGCAATTCTGTGGAAACCACATGCAAGAATAATAGATAATATGTAGTTATATTTTTAAAGTATTGAAAAAAAAATCATTAAAAAGTCGTTTTTATCACTCCGAAAAAAGTTTAGTAAAATATAGTCATTTTTGGCTTCTAAACAATTTGAATAACTTTGTTAATATTGACTATAGAGTAAATCTACTTTAGGATTTCAAAAGCTGGTATTTTTATACGAATTTTCAGAAAAAAAACTTTTTGCCTAGGTTAATTAGGTTAAAAGTTAGCCACTTTTATTATTTAATTCGTAGTTACTTCTATATACATCAAATTCTCCTGTAACAGTGTTAGTTACCATACTACTCCGAAACAGCTTGGCCGATTTTTATAAAATTTTACACGTTTATCCTGTAGGAAGACAATTCGTCAATTAGTTTAAATTTTATTCAATTTGTTTATCGCAAAGAGCTTTTTTTCGCACTGTTATTGTTCAGAAAATAATAATAGCAATTCTGTGGAAACCACATGCAAGAATAATAGATAATATGTAGTTATATTTTTAAAGTATTGAAAAAAAATCATTAAAAAGTCGTTTTTATCACTCCGAAAAAAGTTTAGTAAAATATAGTCATTTTTGGCTTCTAAATAATTTGAATAACTTTGTTAATATTAACTATAGAGTAAATCTACTTTAGGATTTCAAAAGCTGGTATTTTTATACGAATTTTCAGAAAAAAAACTTTTTGCCTAGGTTAATTAGGTTAAAAGTTAGCCACTTTTATTATTTAATTCGCAGTTACTTCTATATACATCAAATTCTCCTGTAACAGTGTTAGTTACCATACTACTCCGAAACAGCTTGGCCGATTTTTATAAAATTTTACACGTTTATCCTGTAGGACGTTGAAGAGGTTTTAATCTATTTTTTATTCTATCACCAACCCCTATTTGTTAATAGCCATCTATATATTTACATCTATAAAATTCTCCTGTCACAGTGTTAGTTTCCATACTCGTCCGAGACCGCTTGACCGATTTTTATGAAATTATATATGTATATTCGGTAGGTCTTAGAATCGTCGTAATCTATTTTTCATATCCCTGAGTGAAAAGGGGAGCTCCCCCTAACATTTTGTAATGTTAATTGGGGTTGTGTGTACATAACTTACTCTATAAGACTACGAGTACATACAAATTAAAAAAATTATGATCAAAATCCATCAACAAGTTCCAGCGATATTAATCGCAGGATATGTTTGCAGAATCAGTTTCATTTTTTGAGTGCACGTATTTTAGTAATTCCCCTCCACCGACCACGAATTAATTCCGTTCGGACGCCATTTTTAAAGCTTTATTAACCACTCTGTTGAGGTTCAAAGTTTACTCAAACTTTTACACATAACCTATATATCTTCAACTTCAAAATGGCTCTAGTTAGGTTGCTTAATTGTTATAAACAAAGTAGCCGTCAATTAAATAAAAAAAGTTGCCAACTTTGACCGTAATTAACCTAGGCGAAAAGTTTTTCTTTGAAAATTCTTACAAAAATACCAGTTTTTCAAATTTCGTTGTAGTTTTAGCCTACAGTCAATATTAACAAAGTTATTCAAATTGTTTATAAACCAAAAATGACTCTATTTTAGTAAAATGTTTTCTGAGTGATAAAAATGACTTTTTAATGATTTTTTTTAAAAGCGTTGAAAATATGACTATTCTTCTTTCATGTTGTTTTCACATAATTGCTGTATCGTTATTGTTTTCTGAATATTGCGAAAAAAAGCTCTTTGGGATAAACAAATTGAATAAAATTTAAACTAATTGACGCAAATCTTAAAATTTTTTGTGCATTGTATGGACTGTTTGACTCAACTTTTCATGCAATATGAAAGTCCTAAAATCATTTTCGCAAAAGTTATAGCAAATTTTTTATTGTCGAAATTTTAGTTTTATTTTGCAATTTTCGAAGCAACAAATAATCGGACCAAAATTCAAAAAAAGCTATTTTAAACCTTGGCTCATCTACTAAAAGAAAAATATAAATACGACATTTAGTTACCCTATTTTTACCTGTACCGATTTAAATGAAAAAACTTTCATTTTTGACCCTTATTTGTTAATAACTAAATTTCTCGTCCAAACTGTGATGGGTATTTTTGTATTTGTAATGTATTAGGTATATAGTACCCAAAAAACCCATTTGCAACCTGGCTGCTCAAGTGTCCCGAACATGGTATATTTTTGCCTTATTTCCCTGGTGTAATACTGCAAAACAGTGTAACATACTACAACAGCAGCCAACTTTTATGTTGTTGTTGCAGTAAGTTGCTTTGGTGGAGACAAAGCTGTACATAGAGTTGACGAAATTATGCTGTTTAATAACAATCTACCAAACATTGCAAAAACGTCAGAAGAAGTAATGGAGTGATTAGAATATAACATATTGTGTGGAGAGTTACAATTTTAAATGACGATTAAAGTTGTACCAATGTAAGTGCCATGGAAGAATAATTTGGAGCAGATGATCAAGTGTGTTCAGTTAATAATACAAAAAAATTATTAGCTGCTCAGAGGATAAACAATGTTGTCTAAGTAAATTTAGTGGTTAAGTTAAGCTAATTAACGAATATTCCTCGGGGTTTGGACTGCCTTTTTCCGGCGATCCTTTTAGGGGTCCTCACCGATTTACTGACCTTGTAGGTGGCTTCTGCAGGAAGTTACAAATAGTAACAAGGCGAAAACCTCAGCCGGGAAGAGATTGACGCAACTCAAAAAAATTAGAAATTAGAATCAACTGATTGTTATTTACAGTTTAAAGGTATTTTTCTCAAACTATCTTTGTGGTATAAATTACATCGTGAGTGGTTTAGCTGGTTTAGATATCATTACTATTTCTGCAACTTTCCATAGCCTAGGCACTATTTTAGTGTAAAACTTAAGTAGTGTAACGGTAGTTCCCGCCAGTGGCGCACACCCCCCTACAGGCGACACTATACCTATAATATGTATACGCGAAGTCTTCGATTCTGGCAACCTGACCGAATTAAAAAATGATCCAAATCCCATCTTAAATTTTAGGAAATGGCCCGTCAATCCATATATCAACCATTCATTTTGGTCCAAGGGTGTAGATTTTACGGCCCTCACCATTTTTGGTCTGTTTTTCGTTCTCGTCCCCAAAACTTCTTAAAATTCAAAATCTTAGTTCGATCTTTGCGGCTTCTGATAGTATTGATCATTACCTTTTCAACGAATGTCTAATTTTGAAAATCGGTTACAGCATTCAAAAGTTACCGAGCTCAGAAATTTTACTTAATTTCTATTTAAAAAGAAGAAAATGTTTGTGGGTATGTATGCGTGTATGTTTGTATGTGCGTGGAAAAGTTACACCGATCTGATTTTTTTTCTATGTTTCAAGAGGGGATCAGGGCCGATTCAGAACCTTTTGTAGTTTGTGACTTTTGACCACTCATAAATACTATAACACTGCTATAATATACTATACAGGGTAATTCATTACGCATGTCCAATCGCTAAGTTGTAGATTCTAGACCTCAAAATATTAAGATTCAACCCAAATCACTTAAATAAAATGTGCCTCGTTACTGAGTTACAGGGCGTTTTATTTAAAAATTTAATAACTATAATGTCCGACTGGTCTATTATTTGACAAATAATGACATTATTTCGAAGTCTATTAAGTACGATATAACGCCCAAGGGCGTGTTATTGAAAAATAATGCACTAGGGCCAATTAAATTTAAATAACGAGTTAAATACTGTCAAGTTAACAAATAAAACTCTAAGTAAAACTATGGTTACCACAATTATGTTACGACTATTTCTGGTAAATGTACTTATTTGAAAACTAATTAATTCAAAATTCATTCAAATTTTTTGCATATAAAGAATAATTTAGTCGGACATTAAACGTTGAAGGCACCACGGGTATTATAATAATAACGCTTTCGGTCAACGTATATACCTCGGGCCTAAGGCCCTCGGTCTATATACCATTGACCTCAAGCGTTATTATCCTTATAATACCCTTGGTACCTTAATAACTATTTTTACCCAGTAGGTACTTTAAAACTATTTAACATATCCTTGTCATACTTTACAGAAAGGATAGTTACCGTACAACACTTTACTAAATTATTATAAACAAACGTTTCTGGCTACTACTAGAGGCGTACGACAGGAAACAGTGAATGGTTTACTCATCCCAAATTATACGCCACTGGCGGAATTGCTATTTTAGTATAATATTTCGATTCTCCAATACTTTCTATGTAAATAATATATATACCCTTTATTCGTAACAATAAAGTCATTAGTTTTCGAGATATTTGAAGTTAAAAATAAAACGGCAATGCGATTTTGATTAATGTATTGCACCCTTTCATTTTTAACTTCAAATATCTCGAAAACTAATGATTTAATCGTTACGAATGAAGAGTATATTGCTTATATAGAAAGTATTAGAGAATCTAAAAATTATGCTAAAATATCAATTCCATCTTCGGATGGATGTTCGCAATTAATGGATGTTCGCGATCACGTTTGACCATTTTCTCTATCCCTTGCAGTATGTATTAGGTCTCCTATGTTTCTTAGCCCTGTCCATTGTTTGACATTACCGAGCCATGACATTTTCTTCCTCCATTACATTGTCTTCCTTTTCCATCAGTGGCGTAGAAGTTGTCCATCATTCACTTTCCCATGTCATACGCCTCTGGTAGTAGCCAGAAACGTTTATTTGATATAAATTAGTAGGGTGTACAGTACCTACACTGTTAGGCTTTAAATATTTAGTACTATAGTACTATAATATCAAATATTTGTGTCCAGTACTTTAAAAGTATTTATATAGTTATAACTTTCTGACTACTACCAGAGGCGTACGATAGGGGAAAGTGAAGGGTTGACCCTTCCCACATTCTACGCCACTGGAATTGCTATTTTAGCGCGATTTTTCGATTCTCCAATACATTCTATGTAAATAATATACTCTTCATCGTACAGATAAATCATTAGTTTTCGAGATATTTGAAGTTAAAAATGAAGGGGCACAATACATTAATCAAGATTTCATTTTCAACTTCAAATATCTCGAAAACTAATGACCTTAACGTTTCAAGTGAAGAGTGTATTATTTACATAGAAGGTTTTGGAGAATCTAATTATTGCTCTAAAATAGCAATTCCGCCAGTGGCGTAGAATTTGGGAAGGGTAAACCATTCACGGTCCCCTGTCGTACGCATCTGGTAGTAGCCAGAAACGTTTATTTATCATAATTTAGTAGGATGTACAATACCTACATTTTCTGCCACGTATGATAAGGATATATGAAATAGTTTTAAAGCATTGGGTAAGAATAGTTATTATTTTTTTTAAATAAAACACCCTGTAACTCAGTAACGAGCCACATTTTATTAAAGTGATTTGGGTTAAATCTTAAAATTTTGAAGTCTAGAATCTACAACTCAGAGATTCTTAATGAATCACCGTGTATACTATAAATATGCTATAACACTGGGTAGGTACAATAGGACATATTTTTTGGCTGAATGTATCTCAGGTTCAAAGAGAGATAGGAAAACTGTAAATACACCAGATCGGTAGCGCTTGAGTTTAGCTTTCAAATGGTGCCAAGTGGCCAGGATCGGACATACACACGGCTCACTATAGTCAAAAAATTGAAAAAGTTAACTTAAAAAAAACAGTTTTTTACGCTCACTAAATTCTATAATACCTTCAGATATCATATTTGCCCTTGAGTGCTTCAGACATTACTTGTAAATACCTGTCAAACTCATGTTTACTGATCAAAATCGGTTAACCCGTTTAGAAGGTATCAAGCTCCAAAGTATAATCCATTTAACCATTATCACCTAAATAGTCTGTAAGGTTATAGTGGTTACGGCGCTAAACTTGATTGGGCAATTAGAGTTCATTTTCCAGATATCCCACTATTTTTTTTATCTATTTCGAATAGAAAAAAGTCTAGTGTACATTCACTGTACACAAATGGTACACAAGTGGTAATGCGACAAAGGTAAAAATTTATAACGCTTAACGTGTAATCGAGCAACATTCCTTCAAGTTTATACACTTAATTTATAAAAAAAAACTTTGAAAACTGCTGATAAAAGAATAAAAAACCGCTAAACACCGTAAAAATGAGTGGTGCACACAATATTCCAGCTACAAAAAAAAACGATATGAATATTGCGTGGCGCAAAAATGTATTTTTATTTTGATGGAAAATTTATGGTTTTATTTTCAAAGGTTTTTCCGTAGTATTTGCTATATTTGAAGTAAAACGCGCCACAAAAAAAGTAGGTACCTTTGATAAATTTTGCAGTTTGAGGCTCTTTTGTGTCGCGTTTTACTTAAAATACAGTGATGAGCGCGCTAATAACCGGCAAAATAACGCAAAAGATAGAAAACATTAAACATTGTGAAGCAAAAAGAGATGAAACTAGTAGAGGCGGAAATTACCGATATAAACGTATAGATTAACATTACATTACAGAGTTTCCCACCTTTGTACATATCGGAGGAGTACGACAACTGTCACTCTGACAGGAGAATTTTATAAATTACTCCTGTCACAGACGTCTAAAGGTGGGAAACTATGTAATGTCATGTTAATTTATACGTTTATATGGATAATTTCCACCTCTACTATTTTCATCTCTTTTTATTTCAGAATGTATTGTTTTCCATTTTTTGCGTTATTCTGCAGGTTATTAGAGCGCTCATCACTGTATAGCAAATAATATGAAATAATTTTCAAAATAAAACTATAATTTTTGTTTCCATCAAAATGAAAATACATTTTTGCTCCACGTAATACATATTCGTATCAGTTTTTTTGTAGCTGAAATATTGTGTGCGCCACTCATTTTTACGGCGTTTAGCGGTTTTTTACTCTTGTACAATAAAGTGTGATATATTGTAGAACAATAAAGATACACTATGTAGGGGGACGTAAATGAGACATGCATTACGTATACAGAGCACGCTAATAACCGGCAAAATAACGCAAAAGGTGGCAAACATAATACATTGTGAAATAAAGACATGAAACTAGTAATGGTGGAAATTATCGATATAAACGTATAAATTAATATTACATTACATTGTTTCCCACCTTTAGACGTCTGTGACAGGAGTATTTTATAAAATCCTTCTGTTACAGTGACAGTTGACATACTCCTCCGATATGTCTAAAGGTGGGTAACTATAGTCCGTCCGCTATAACTTTTCCCATGCGGTACGATTCATTTTCAATCAAATTAAGTCAAAACATAAATTGAAACGAACGTCGATATGTATATACATTTTGTATACTGTATACTATATACATACTACACACATCGGCGTACGTTTCACTTTCTGTTTTGACTTAATTTGATTGAAAATGAATCGTATCGCATGGAAAAAGTTATAGCGGACGGACTATATATGTAATGTAATGTTAATTTATACGTTATATCGATAATTTCAACCTCTACTAGTTTCATCTCTTTTTACTTCACAATGTATTATGCTTTCCACCTTTTGCGTTAATTTACCGGTTATTAGCGCGCTTATCACTGTATAAAATTGTAGGTTAGTCAAATAGGATTAGTAATAATAACCTTTGTAGAGAAACAGTATCTACACTCACCGGCACAAAATTCCGCCATCCAAAATTTTTGATTAAGTTTGACAATCTATAACTTTATTATTTGTACTTCGATTTTCAAGATTCTTGCACGAGTTTGTAGGTACATGTATTGATGTCAATTGCTATTATTCCGGTAACAAAAATTTTTTGCTTAGATGGCATTATACGGGGGTGAATGTAAGCGTTGTTTTTTCTCCTAATTTTAAAAAATTCTGTGGAAAAATTGGAGTGCTGATTTTGTTTCATACTCCTTTTGTATTATCCTGGAGGTATCACTAAGGTCTTGTTTTTTGAATTATCTGAATATCTCTTTTCTTGTAAGAGTTGTAATTAAAAACACTGCTTTGAAGGTTTATTTAATTAAAAATATTAAACGCACTAAAATTAACTAAACAAAACAAATTTAACAACAAAACAATTCAATAGCGGTTATGTCCACCTCTTGCAGCAACGACTGCTCGCAATCTGTTTAGCATCTAATAAATATGTGTTTTCCTTGCCTGGGGAATAGCCCGATATTCCTCTACCAGGGCCATAACTGTACCAAATTTTCTGGAGGCCAAGGATGACGGCAAATAGCTTTTTTTATTCATCCCATAAATGCTCAATATGATTGAGATCTGGGCTGCATGCGGACCATTCTAATCTTATCAATCCAACCTCAATTGTATGAGTCAATCAGTGTTTTTATTTACAAAAAATGGTACAGCTCTTACAAGAAAAAATATATTCGGATAATTAAAAAAACAAAACGTTGGTGATGCCTCCGGGAAAATATGACAGGACTATGAAACAAAATCAGCTATTCCATTTTTCCACATAATTTTTTAAAATTAGGAGAAAATACAACGCTTCCTTTCACACCTGTACAATGACATGTAAGTAAAATTTTTTGTTACCGGAATAATACCAAACAATATGAATACAATATATGTACCTACAAACTGGTGCAAGAATCTTGAAAATCGGAGCAGAAATAATAAAGTTATAAATTGTCAAACTTAATCAAAAATTTTGGGTAGCGGAATTTTGTGCCGGTGAGTGTAGTTTTATAACTCCAAAAATATTGTATGAAAAGTAATCGAACACACTTCTTCCAAATTAACACCTGTAAAAAATTGTTGTTTTCTGGATATACTATTTACAATACCGATTAACAGTTTGGAATTACCTGTAGTTCCATTTTAACAGCTAAAATTCATTTTTTCGCCAAAGGAACGAATCAGAATGATAAATTGCGGTCAGCATACCCTATTACTGGCGTGTCAGTGGGAAGTTAAAAAACGTCTTAGCGTATTATTTGATTAACTGCCCAACATCTTATTCAACAAATAACTAATTACGTGTTATGTTGATTAGCAAATGAGTAATGTGTTGTTTGAACCTCTTTAAATGTTCGTATGCTAATAGCTTGTTGAAATATCGGTTATTGAGGATCGTAAATTACAAAACACACTGTAAAAATGTTGTTGGCTTTCTCGAAGAAACCACCGTAGCCTGCGGATCTCGGTAATGTGTATCATTTCAAATGAAGAAAACGTGAACAATAAAAATGAAGAAATATATATGTGAAATGTTACTATTTGTACAGTACACAAAAATGCTCATTTATAACTAAAATGGAATTTGCTACAGAAAGATTAATTCATTTTTCTTAGTAGTTGTAAAGTAGAATCTGCTCTAGCAAAAAGATACCAAGAAAAAGTGCTTATTAGAATAAAATACAGACTAAAAGAATATACAACATGCGATGTATGCCAAAATAAAAAATATCGCAATGTAGAGCGCTAAAGATTTGTTTATACATATTTAGCCTATTTTTCGTGATCTTGACTTTACAATATAGTTCTTCTTCTTTCTCATAATCCTTAGTGCCCTTCAGGGCGTCGGATGTCGGGTTCCTCCTCTTATCCATTTCTTCCATGCGCTTTTTAGTACATTCTTTCACGGGTTTTGCTCTAAATTTAAAAGAACCGCTTGGATTGACATGAAATTTGGCATACGCATAGCTTACATGTCAAAGAAAAAAAGTGATATTGTGCCGATATGTGCTTTTGCCTTGGGGGTGACTTTCACCCCCTTTTGGGGGTGAAAAAATATAAGTCCAAAATAAGTCCGGAAATGGATAAACTGACTAATTTTAAGTACCTTTTGTTCTATAGAACTTTTTCACCAACTCAACACTTTTCGAGTTATTTGCGAGTGAATATGTTCATTTTTCAACAAAATAACTACATGTTTAAACGGTTTTTCGCAAATAACTCAAAAAGTAAGTATTTTGTCGAAAAAAACGTTCTTAGCAAAAATATAGCCTGTAAAAAAGTAAAAAAAAAATGTTGTACGCGTTAGGTCTCTGGACATCGTAAAACCAGAGTTATAGCCAATGAAAAATAGATTCATATTCACCAAATTTCAAATAGAATACTTCAAAGTGAAATATCCAAAAAATTAAGCACTTTTTGGGCAAAGCCCATTATAACTTTTTTAAAGTGTTTAAAAAAAGCTTTATTTCTGTTTTTATAAAAAGTTTCTAGCATTAAATTTAAGCAAGTTACGCTCAAAATAAAGTTGATCCCTTTTGTTTTGTCAAAAAAAATCGGGAAGACCACCCCCTAATTAGCAACTTAAATGAAATTAATCGTTACCGCTCCACAAATGATTTTATTTATGTTGTGTTTATATGATCTGTAAGTTTCATCGATTCAAAGTGCTTATTTTTGAAAAAATTTAGTTTTAAAGTAAAATTTTTAAAAATTTTAATTTTGAAAAATATGCTTTATTCCAAAATAACTTAAAAATTGTTAGAGATACCAAAAATCTCAAAAAACAAAAAAAGTCAGCATTGCTTTTCTGAATATCATGTATTTTTTTGTTTTTCTGTTAGACAAAAATTGATTAAGATTTGGTGTTTCTAAATTTGCATACATTGGTGATCAGTGACTCGTTTAACCCCTTTTAACTACAGCCCTTTCAAAAATAAGGACTTTGAACCGATGAAACTTACAGATTATATAAACAATACATACTCGAGTCAAGAAACTTGTGAAGTCGTAACGATTAAGTTCATTTGAGATGCTAAGTAGGGGGTGATTTTCCCGATTTTTTTACCAAAAAAAAGGGACTAACTTTATTTTGAGCGTAACTTGTTTACTTTCGATGCTAGAATTTTTTTTTATAAAACAAAAATGAAGCTTTTTTAAACACTTTAAATAGGTTGTAATGAATCCAAAATGTGCTTCATTTTTGGTTATTTCACGTTAAAGTATTCCATTTGGAATTTAACGAATATGAACCTATTTTTCATTAGCTATAACTCTGCTTCTACTAGGTATACAGACGTGATATATATATATATATATATATATATATATATATATATATATATATATATATATATATATATATATAAAGTAGTTTGGTATTATTGACTGACAATATGTAGATACAAGTTTTTATTGAGGTTGCAGTCAGTGTAAGGAGCAGGATGAGAGAAACTCTTTGTTAAAATCATTTTTTACAATTAGTTTCTCTCATCCTGCTCCTTACACTGACTGCAACCTCAATAAAAACTTGTATCTATATATATATATATATATATATATATATATATATATATATATATATATATATATATATATATATATATATATATATATATATATCAATTTACAAATTATTGGGTTAACAGCTGAAATGGAAGACTCAGTGTACTCTTTTCTACGATTCCAATATTTCGTTAACAGTCGTTAACATCATCAGGGACGCTGAAATAATATTAAAGGTATAATAGTGAAACTGGGTATTAAAAAATAACTCACCAGTTTGAGATTTTAGTCAACGATGTTATAAATGTGTAAAAAAGCGACATTAACAAAAAGAATTGCAGTGAATATATATATATATATATATATATATATATATATATATATATATATATATATATACACCATTTTTTTAAATTCTTTACAGGCTATATTTTTGCTAAGAATTTTTTTTTCGACAAAATACTTACTATTTGAGCTATTTGCAAAAAACCGTCTAAAAGCGTGGTTATTTTGTTGAAGAAATGAACATATTCACTGGTAAATAACTCGAAAAATAGTGACTTAGTGAAAAACTCTATAGAACAAATGTTACTTAAAATTAGTCAGTTTATCCATTTCCGGACTGACTTTGGACGAATATTTTTTCACCCCCAAGAGGGGGTGGAAACCACCCCCGGGGCAAAAGCACATATCGGCACAATATCACTTTTTTTCTTTGACTTGTTAGCTATGGGTATGCCAAATTTCATGTCAATCCAAGCAGTTCTTTAAAATTTAGAGGTTTTGCAATATTTTACCGTTAAAGAACGTACTATTTATTGGTGGCCAGGTTTTTCATATCTTAGTCCAGGAACCGAAGCTTTTCACCTCGCAATTCTTACAGAATCGATCGATATGCTTGAAAATTTGAGAGTAAGTAGTGGATAGTCCAAGGATCAAAATCTATATGATGCCGAAAGGCGCTTTTACCATGGGGGTGGTTGCCACCCCATCTCGGAGGCGGAAATTTTTTATTATATTTTGACTGCAAAAGTTGATAAAAACATTCATTCTAAGCAAAAAATGTTTTATACATTTTTTTTGATAAAACTAATAGTTTTCGATTTATTCGCTATCGAAAGTGTTAGTTTTATATCGAAAAAATCAATGTTTTTCGAGAATACGATTCACTCAATTTTTGCCGTAGAAAAAAGTTTTTCAAACCAAGTTCTTGGAAATTAAATAACCTATAATGTTGTTCTGAAGCTATTTCCTTGTGGCATTTTTATAATTTACTATTTAGATGGGAAATAAGCCACAATTAAATTGAAAAAATAATTTTATTAACGTTTCGGCGGTCAAAGCGGGTGTCGTTGTCAAAATACAAAATACTAGGTACTAAATTAAACAAAAATGTTGTTGCTTAGTAAAAAATTCTTCTAATAATTTATTTAGTCTGACTCATGTATATCGGCAATTCAGACATATATTATACATTTTAAAGTAGAAGACTTTAAAATGATATTGCCAATATTTATGAGTTGCGTTGCTGGGAATACTTTACTGAAAGATAGTTCATTCGATTACTTTCGATTGATTTCATGTAATCGAATGAACTATCTTTCAGTAAAGTCATCCCAGGAATGCAACCACCGTAGCCTGCGGATCTCGGTAATGTGTATCATTTCAAATGAAGAAAACGTGAACAATAAAAATGAAGAAATATATATGTGAAATGTTACTATTTGTACAGTACACAAAAATGCTCATTTATAACTAAAATGGAATTTGCTACAGAAAGATTAATTCATTTTTCTTAGTAGTTGTAAAGTAGAATCTGCTCTAGCAAAAAGATACCAAGAAAAAGTGCTTATTAGATTAAAATACAGACTAAAAGAATATACAACATGCGATGTATGCCTGTATGCCAAAATAAAAAATATCGCAATGTAGAGCGCTAAAGATTTGTTTATACATATTTAGCCTATTTTTCGTGATCTTGATTTTACAATATAGTTCTCCTTCTTCTTCTTTCTCATAATCCTTAGTGCCCTTCAGGGCGTCGGATGTCGGGTTCCTCCTCTTATCCATTTCTTCCATGCGCTTTTTAGTACATTCTTTCACGGGTTTTGCTCTAAATTTAAAAGAACCGCTTGGATTGACATGAAATTTTGCATACGCATAGCTTACATGTCAAAGAAAAAAAGTGATATTGTGCCGATATGTGCTTTTGCCCTGGGGGTGACTTTCACCCCCTTTTGGGGGTGAAAAAATATAAGTCCAAAATAAGTCCGGAAATGGATAAACTGACTAATTTTAAGTACCTTTTGTTCTATAGAGCTTTTTCACCAAGTCAACACTTTTCGAGTTATTTGCGAGTGAATATGTTCATTTTTCAACAAAATAACTACATGTTTAAACGGATTTTCGCAAATAACTCAAAAAGTAAGTATTTTGTCGAAAAAAACTTTCTTAGCAAAAATATAGCCTGTAAAAAAGTAAAAAAAAAATGGTGTACGCGTTAGGTCTCTGGACATCGTAAAACCAGAGTTATAGCCAATGAAAAATAGATTCATATTCACCAAATTTATCCAAAAATATTATGGAAATATCCAAAAAATTAAGCACTTTTTGGGCAAAGCCCATTATAACTTTTTTAAAGTGTTTAAAAAAAGCTTTATTTCTGTTTTTATAAAAAGTTTCTAGCATTAAATTTAAGCAAGTTACGCTCAAAATAAAGTTGATCCCTTTTGTTTTGTCAAAAAAAAATCGGGAAGACCACCCCCTAATTAGCAACTTAAATGAAATTAATCATTACCGCTCCACAAATGATTTTACTTATGTTGTGTTTATATGATCTGTAAGTTTCATCGATTCAAAGTGCTTATTTTTGAAAAAATTTAGTTTTAAAGTAAAATTTTTAAAAATTTTAATTTTGAAAAATATGCTTTATTCCAAAATAACTTAAAAATTGTTAGAGATACCAAAAATCTCAAAAAACAAAAAAAGTCAGCATTGCTTTTCTGAATATCATGTATTTTTTTTGTTTTTCTGTTAGACAAAAATTGATTAAGATTTGGTGTTTCTAAATTTGCATACATTGGTGATCAGTGACTCGTTTAACCCCTTTTAACTACAGCCCTTTCAAAAATAAGGCTTTGAACCGATGAAACTTACAGATTATATAAACAATACATACTCGAGTCAAGAAACTTGTGAAGTCGTAACGATTAAGTTCATTTGAGATGCTAAGTAGGGGGTGATTTTCCCGATTTTTTTACCAAAAAAAAGGAGTAACTTTATTTTGAGCGTAACTTGTTTACGTTCGATGCTAGAATTTTTTTTATAAAACAAAAATGAAGCTTTTTTAACACTTTAAATAGGTTGTAATGAATTTCCCCAAAATGTGCTTCATTTTTGGTTATTTCACGTTAAAGTATTCCATTTGGAATTTGACGAAGATGAACCTATTTTTCATTAGCTATAACTCTGCTTCTACTAGGTATACAGACGTGATATATATATATATATATATATATATATATATATATATATATATATATATATATATATATATATATATATTGTTAAGATATGTAAAATTTGAATTAATATGGTTTCGATCTTAATATTTTAGAAAAGTTAAAACATATAATAAAAATATACCAAAATTCATTTCGAAGAAATGAAAGTCAATTATCTTTGGATGGCCGTAGGTAAACAAAATTTAAATAGGGATTAAGTATTTTCTTTGTACAGTTAGTATGATAAGAAAGTGGTTATGTGTTTGGACAATGAGACCGGGTTTCCCAAATGGACTTTTGCGGCGAGGGAATGATTGTATTTAGAAATTTAAATGAATGTAATCTTTGTTTAGATATTAAGAAAGGAAAAAAAAAAACCGATTGGCATGTAATTAGTTTTAGGAAATTTCTAATGGTAGGGAAAATTGGTGTTTGTTATCTGAAAGGTAGATGGGGATAAAATTGAGGAACTCGGATTGGTGAAGAAGGAAAAAGGAGGGGCTAGGTATGAAGAATGGGAGTTTAGCGAAATGTTAGAGGGTGGAAGAAGAGTCAGTTGTTAAATGATCGTTAAGTCGACTAGTGGTGATCTCTAAGAGTCTCCTGAAGTAGTAAGGCAGATAAGTGAATAGTTGTGAGTTTGTTGAAATAAGTGTCCTGACGGAAGCTCATCACGTAAAGCATTGTAAGTTATATTGTTCTACTTATATTCCAAGAGTCACCGTTGCATGCCGGAACGAGAAATAGATTCAGTTTATCGAGAGGAGAAAAGGCTAGCATTGTTTTTTGAAAGATACGTGCATCTGTAGGGGGTCATTAATGACAATAGGCTTGCAATAATTTGTTGCGAGATTGCTGACTACATAGGGGGCTGCTAAGAGTAAATTGTAGGCGACCAGAGACAAGAATTTGGACAACTCATCATCCGAGAGACAGTTTTATTTTTTTTGTAGAATTATTCATAACGCAAATTTCAATAAGTACTTTAGATAGTGGTAGGGTTATTTCAATAATCAGAATAGGAGATATTATTTTTAGAGGATATTTTGAGGGTGAATTTATTTCAATAGATGCTTTTGTACCATATATGTGTTTTATTCCGTTAATCTTTGACCTTATTTATCATATGTAAAGCAAAGGAGATATTGAAGCACGAGAATATAAAACCCTGAGATTAGAGCATTAAATAGTGTGATTAAATCATAAGTGCATCATTAAAATTAAATTTAATTAATTAGTTAATTATCTAATCAATTGCTTTGAGCACACCGATCTTTGAATATCACATTAACTGGAGCCCAGAACGTGGTGGCTTAAAAATATCGCAGCTTTGCATTTGATGGTAGGGAAAGAGATAAGGAATAACTACAGGTGATCCAGAGATAATTTGACAATTTTTCCAGGTGTAAAAATAATTTTGATTTATGGATTGATCGTAGGTATTTGATATTTACTGCCATTGAATTATTTGATTTTTTTTTACCAATCGTACATTTGATATTTATTTTGAAATTTACTGATTGCATATTTGATATTTGTGGAGAAAATTTATTAAATTTGGGGAGAAATATTTGTCGTGTTCTGCAACTTATAGAGTGTTGTAAAATTTCACATTTGGCGGGGACAAAGAAAACAGTAACGAAAAGAAACAACATGTCGACCACAAGGAGGCAAAGCAAAATGCAAGAAAACAGAGAAGAGGAAAAAATTGTTGAAGAAGGATTGGATAATGAAGGAGATACAACGATTATGGAGAGAAAAGAACAGGAATTAACAGGAATAGAGAAACTATTGCAACTGATGCAACTCCAGTCACAACAAATGGATAGAAATCAACAGGAAACAAAAAGGACAATGCAAGAAAATCAACAGGAATCAAAACGAGCCATGGAAGAAACACAAAGAGAAATATCACAGAGAATAGAACAGAAATTGGAAGAGAATGATGGCAAATTGGAAAAGCGTTTGGAAAAATATGAAAATGAAATGAAAGCCTGTTTAGAAAAAGTTAGAGAAGAAACAGAAAGGAAACTGGAGATGCAACGAGAAGAAATAGAAACTAAAATGAAGGATATTAAGAATGTGCAGAAGATGGAATTAGAACAGTTAGAAAGCAAATTTGAAAATGCAATACAAGAAGACAGGCGAGAAATAGAAGAAAAATTTAAGCAAAACGAAAAACAAATTGCGGAACTCAAGAATCAACAGAATTGTGGAGAAAGAAGGGAAATGATTATCCATGGTACAAGCGACGCGAAAATACAATTTGGCGGGGATATTAGAAAAACACACCCAGTACCATTTGTTAAAAATTTGAGAACCAAATTGCAACATATTAGATATTTTGACGACTGCAAAGAAACAATTAGAAACCATCTGAAAGAAGGAGCAGCGTTATGGTATGAAAGTAAAGAAGATGAGTTTGAAAATTGGACAGATTTCGAAAATAAATTTCTCAACTATTTCTGGGGGAAAGTTAAACAGAGGGAAATCAACCAAGAGCTACAGAATGGAAGATATCACGAGAAAATGGGAATATCGGAGGAAAGATATGCTTTGCAGATATATAACAATTCCAAATATCTAGACTACAAATACTCTACCGAACAACTGGTAGAAATGATAAGCAGACATTTCGAAGAAACGCTGGAGGACCACGTGATTTTGAGAAACTATCAAGATATTGATAGTTTGTGCCAATTCCTTCAAGTAAGGGAAGCAAAACGAAGAGAAATGCGAAACAGAAGACAACATGAACAATATAATGGACCGGCAAGAAGGTATCAATCAAATTATGACCAGAGAAACCGACATGCCCAATCAACAAACGAAGATAGGCCGAGAGAATACCAAAATTACAATAGACAACAAAATTATGATAACAGGAATCACGCAAAAAATAGAACATATGAAAATCACAACAGAAACAGAGATGCACAAAATCCTCCGACTAGGAATACGAACGAACAAAGGGACGGTAGAAACAATCAGAATTTCCAACGACAAAATAGAAGGGAGATGAATCATGTAACAATAGAAAACGAGGAAGAAGATATATGCAATGAATCCAGACAGGATTTTCAATAAAGCATCCACTGAACAAACATAAACAACTCTCCGGTATATTTTGTCATCCGAGAGAGTTTATACAGTTGGCGGGAAATGAAAGACAAAGTTCTAATTCCAATTTAATATTCTTAGATGCATTTATAAAACATAAAGCGATTAAAATTTTGATTGATTCTGGATCGGAGATATCGTTAATCAATAAGAAACTAGTAAAAGAATTAAATTTGGACAGATTTGTGTATAAAATTCCTAGGGTTGCTTTAGTGGGTGCAAACAACAAAAAATTGACGACAGTAAATGAAGGTTTGGGAGTGCGGATCAGAGTGGGAGACAAATACTATATTATGCAATGTGTGGTGATCGAAGATTTAAACCATGATATGATAGCGGGAATTGATGAATTGAGTGAAAAACATATCACCATAAATTTTTCGGAGAATAAACTGGAAATCAGAGCAGAACCAGACAACATAGAAGAAGAAACGGAAATAGAGAGGAAAATAATTGTTGAAAAGATAAATGAACAGGAAAAACATAAAGAAATCAATATGACTGTAGAGGAAAAACCGAAAGTACAAGAAAAAAATCAACCAGAAAAAAAAAGAAGGAAGAAAAAGAAGAAGAGTTCAAAAAGAAAGAAGGAAAACACGGTGGATACAAGAGAAAGACAGGAAATCGAAGATACGGAAGAATTGTCGGCAATCGACGATAAAACAGAAAGGAAGCAGGAAGAAAAGGAAGTTCTCATAAGAGAAATGAAAGCAGTAGAAACATGGTGCTCGGGATACCAAATGGAAATTGAAGATAAAAAAAAAAACAGAAGAAGAAATAAAGGATGAGGACAGAGAAGAAATGGCAATAATGGACGAGAATCCAGAATTTTATGAAGAAATATTATGGACAGTGAACACATGCGAAAAAAATGAGGATGAAAGAAAATTAAAATGTGGAGAAAATATGGAAAAGGAAGTAGAGAAGATTCTAGAAAGTTATGGAGATTTGATTAATGAAGAAAGCCGAGTGGCTAAAAATTATGAACATTCTTTTAAAGTTAAAAACTTAGAAAATTTTAAATCCAAGACATATCCAATCCCGTATAAATACAGGCAAAGCGTCGGACAGGAAATTGAAAAAATGATCAAAGACAAGGTGATAGAAAGATGTGACTCTCCATATATCAACCCGATAGTATGCGTTAAAAAATCGAGTGGTGATTTGCGATTATGTTTAGATGCAAGAAACATTAATTCACACACAATCGCGCAATACGAAGCGCCTTTGAACATCGAAGCCATATTTGGACGAATCACAGGGTCACACATTTTTTCCAAAATCGATTTGAAACATAGTTTTTGTTTAATACCTTTGGCAGAGAAATGTCGAAATTATACCGCTTTTTCGATCGACGGAGTGGTATACCGATTTAGGGTGGTACCATTTGGCCTACAGAGTGCATGCGCTGCTTTGGTTCGCGCATTGAACACAATCTTAAATAGGCATGAAGAATTTGTTGTACATTACATAGATGATTTATTAATTTTCTCACCAGATATAACAAGCCATCTACGACATATTCACACTGTGCTAGAAGAACTGGATCAAGCGGGATTGAAATTAAATATTCAAAAGTGTCAGTTTTTCCAAAAGGAAATACTGTATTTAGGATTCAAATTAGACACAAAAGGGATTAGTCTTGCAGAAGATAGAATCGAAATTATAAATAACTACGCTAGGCCAACCAATTTAAAAACATTGCGGGGATTTTTGGGAATGGTAAACTATTTCAAAAAACTAATACCAGACATCAGCACAAAAGAAATACCGTTGATAGCATTACTTAAGAAAAATGTTAGGTGGAAATGGGGAACGGAACAAGAAATGGCTTTCAAAAATTTAAAAGGAGCTTTCTCCACAGCTGTAAGAGTACACCACCCAAGATATGATCAACCTTTCATTCTCCGGACCGATGCTTCCATAACAAAATTCGCAGGGGTGTTATCACAGATCCAAGACGATGTAGAGGTGCCAATCTGTTTTGTCTCCCGTGTAACCAAAACATATGAGAGAAAGTACAGCGTCACTGAATTAGAGTTCGCCAGTGTGTTATTTTGTGTAAATAAATTACGGTTTTACCTACTAGGGGCAAAATTCACCGTTGAAACAGACCATGCAGCTTTGGTACATATAATGAAAAATAGGCTGGTAAATAATAGAATTCATAGGGGCATTCTTTTACTTCAAGAGTATGATTTTGAATTTAAATATATCAAAGGAACTGACAATATCTTGGCTGATGCGTTGACGAGAGATGAACAATTCCGCAAAGAGGACCACAAAACTCTCCACGTTGGCATGAACATAATGAGAGAAGAAGCAGGCTTATTTTCTTTGGCTCAGATCAGGGAAAATCAGGAACAACTGGATGAAAGAGAAAAGCAAAGGGCCGAACAAGAAGATAACTTATATTTTAAGAGGGTCGATGGTAAAGAACTATATGTAATCACGGAACAGATGGCAAAAGAAGTTTTAGCAAAATTACACTGTGACAACGGACACATTGGAAGCAGGAAGGTGTGGCTTATGTTCAGGGAGAACTACATTTGTCGACAGGACTATACAATAGCCAAAGAGATGACTCGAAATTGCGAGACATGCCAAAAGTGTAAAAGTAAGAATTTCAAAAACGAAAACATCACAAAAAACGTCATAGCTCGGAAGAAACTGGATATTGTCGCCATTGATATGTTGAGCGATTTAATAACGACAACACAGAGGAATAAACACATATTAGTTATGGTGGATGTTTTCTCAAAGTATTTAAAACTGTACCCATGTAGCACCACGAAAGGAGCTGAAATACTTCGGAAGATAGACGATTTTATCGAAACAGTGGGAAGACCAGACAATATTTTGTTGGACAATGCGACATACTTTAGGAATGACCGTTTTAAAGGGGAATTAAGAGAGAGAGGCATAAATACAAAATTTGTAAGCATCCGACATCCACAGAGCAACCCATCAGAGCGTTTTATACAAGAAGTCACAAAATTTCTAAGAATTGCTGCGGAAGAACATCATCGACATTGGGACAGAAAAGTGTTTGAAATAGAGACGTATTTGAACTGTGCACCAAATACGGTTACCAAGGAGACGCCTTTATATGTAATGAAAGGAACAATGCCTACGAGACCGTGGGAAGACACCGCCCCCAGACAATACGAAGAAGTGATCGAGGTGGTTCAACGAAGATTGAGACGAAGTGGAGAGAAATATCTCCAAAGGCAAGAGAGGACCCGAAGAAGAAGGCCGGTTACATTCCAGAAAGGGGATAAAGTTTTAGTGAGGGCACTGAGGGTGTCCAATTTACAAAATGGTATTTGTGCTAAATTGATGCCGGTATTTGAAGGTCCATATAGGGTCAATACGGAAAATGGGGTAAATAGTTATGAATTAGCGCATATAGAGACAGGCAAGATACGGGGTATTTTTAACATTCACGACATTTATAAGTATCATGAGTAGAGTTTGGTAACATAATGGAATAATTTGATCCTAAAAAAAACTTGTGTCATTTAAATAAATAACAGAATTTTTTCGGCAAATCAAATGGCGGGGAGTTGTTAAGATATGTAAAATTTTAATTAATATGGTTTCGATCTTAATATTTTAGAAAAGTTAAAACATATAATAAAAATATACCAAAATTCATTTCGAAGAAATGAAAGTCAATTATCTTTGGATGGCCGTAGGTAAACAAAATTTAAATAGGGATTAAGTATTTTCTTTGTACAGTTAGTATGATAAGAAAGTGGTTATGTGTTTGGACAATGAGACCGGGTTTCCCAAATGGACTTTTGCGGCGAGGGAATAATTGTATTTAGAAATTTAAATGAATGTAATCTTTGTTTAGATATTAAGAAAGGAAAAAAAAACCGATTGGCATGTAATTAGTTTTAGGAAATTTCTAATGGTAGGGAAAATGGGTGTTTGTTATCTGAAAGGTAGATGGGGATAAAATTGAGGAACTCGGATTGGTGAAGAAGGAAAAAGGAGGGGCTAGGTATGAAGAATGGGAGTTTAGCGAAATGTTAGAGGGTGGAAGAAGAGTCAGTTGTTAAATGATCGTTAAGTCGACTAGTGGTGATCTCTAAGAGTCTCCTGAAGTAGTAAGGCAGATAAGTGAATAGTTGTGAGTTTGTTGAAATAAGTGTCCTGACGGAAGCTCATCACGTAAAGCATTGTAAGTTATATTGTTCTACTTATATTCCAAGAGTCACCGTTGCATGCCGGAACGAGAAATAGATTCAGTTTATCGAGAGGAGAAAAGGCTAGCATTGTTTTTTGAAAGATACGTGCATCTGTAGGGGGTCATTAATGACAATAGGCTTGCAATAATTTGTTGCGAGATTGCTGACTACATAGGGGGCTGCTAAGAGTAAATTGTAGGCGACCAGAGACAAGAATTTGGACAACTCATCATCCGAGAGACAGTTTTATTTTTTTTGTAGAATTATTCATAACGCAAATTTCAATAAGTACTTTAGATAGTGGTAGGGTTATTTCAATAATCAGAATAGGAGATATTATTTTTAGAGGATATTTTGAGGGTGAATTTATTTCAATAGATGCTTTTGTACCATATATGTGTTTTATTCCGTTAATCTTTGACCTTATTTATCATATGTAAAGCAAAGGAGATATTGAAGCACGAGAATATAAAACCCTGGGATTAGAGCATTAAATAGTGTGATTAAATCATAAGTGCATCATTAAAATTAAATTTAATTAATTAGTTAATTATCTAATCAATTGCTTTGAGCACACCGATCTTTGAATATCACATTAACATATATATATATATATATATATATATATATATATATATATATATATATATATATATATATATTGTTATATTCTTATTTGATATGAGAATTAAAATTTTATAATTATAAGCAAAATTCAAATTAATATAAAAGATCTTCAATTTTCTCAACCACGGGCATGTAAATTTAGAACAACCTGTATACAACAAATTATTATATTTAGTTTTTAAGAAAGTGATTCGAAGAAGGATAACAATGCGCATAAGATAAACAAGTTGAGTGACGCGGACCATTATAGTGTTCGCGGAAGATTCGATCATTAGCCTACGCTAAATAAGACTCAGTGAAATAGATAATAGGTCATTAAATTTTGTAAAAAGTAGAAAGTAAGTTTAAATTGGGAAATGATTATTTTTTCTTGAAATCCATTAAACATATTTAGAAAGATTAAAAGTTGGCATTGAGGAATACGGCGAATTAAAATTTGTGGTGGAATGTTCATTTTTGAATCTGGAAGGGATATTGAGAAAGTAGGAAAATGAATGAGGATGAGAGATCAGAATGTTTTGGGAGGTAGAGAGGTGAAGTCCAGTGGTGGACGGTAGTGTACGAAGAGTGAAAACGCCGGTATAGTTCCGTGAGTGTTGAGTACCCATCGGAACGAGAGGTAGGCCGAGTCGAGAGAAAAGAATCTCCTTGAGCAAAGAGTGTCCCGGTGGCTGATTGAAGTGGTTCGAAAAAGGTAGAACACGGCATCACGAGAAAAGCAAGAACGAGAGCTGTACGAGGTTGTTTTCAAAGGAGAACATTACTGGAGGCCAGGACGAGAGTTTCATCGCAACCAAGGGTAGGAGGAAACGGGTTTTGTGTGAGGACATTCGCAGTTCACCAGATAAAGGTCAGTCTCATTTGTCAAGACATGAATGTATGGGTTTTTGTATTAAATACCACATTAAAAATTGAAGAACATAATCGCTAATATCAGACTTTTTTCATCAAACTTAAATCAATTTGTTGCTAATAAATCCTAATAGTTTCATTATTAATAAAAGTTTTAAATTGGAAACCAAAAGGAAATAAGATTCCCATTTTTAAATGTTTGTAGTAAATAAATATAAGATCTAACAAATATTAAGCAGTAATTGCCATTTATATAAAATAAACAAAATTTTGATTTATAATTGTAATCCATATGTGTGTATTATTTTATTTTTTTCCTATCCCGATTAGGAACCACTGAGAAATACTTAGAAGTCACGAAAGTAAGTAAGTAATTTTATAATTCGCCCTGAGATTGAAAACATATTGATATGTGATCTGGTTGATTAATTAGATTATCACTAATGCATTAATTAAATTAAATTACATATAAGAATATCATCACATATAAATAAATAAGATCACAACAAATGTCGTCCAACGTGGTAAGCATGGAAAAGTATTTCTAGTGACAAATTTGAAGGATAGAAAGAGAAAAGCCGGTAGTTGGAAATTTATATGCCTGTGGTAAAAAGTGAGATACTTACAGTTGATAACATAAAAATTTAGATCTCTTTAGGTACAAATTTTACATAACTGATTTAATACTTTATTTTTACGATATTTACATTTGATATATTTATGGAAAATTTATAATGTTTGGGTGAGAAAAAGTCGTTTTGGTAACATACTAGTAAAATTTCATATTTGGCGGGGATAGTACTTTTTGAAAACAAATGTCTGTGACAAGAAGCCAAAGCAAAGACAACAAAAAACAAAAAGAACGTTCAAATCAAGAGGCTAATTCAGACCAAGAAGATATTTTAGACACGACAATCATGGCATCAGAACAGCAAGAATTATCAGGAATAGATAAATTATTACAAATGATGCAACTCCAATCACAAAGAATGGAACAGAAAATGGATGAAACACAACAAAAACTGGATGACAATCAAAAAGAAACATAAAAAAAAATGGATGAATCACAACAAAAAATGGAACAGAAAATGGATAAAGTGGAGCAAAAAATGGATGACAATCAACAGGAAACAAAACAAGCGATAGAAGAGAACAATAAGAAAATAGAGGAACGCATAGAAAAGTATGAAAAGGAAATAAAAGGATGTTTGACAACAATGAAAAACGAGATAGAACAGCAAGAAATGAAGATGAAGGACCACATGAAAGAACAAGAAATGAAAATTCAAAATAAAATGGAGGAGTTAACAAATTGCCAGAAAAAGGAAATAGAAAAGTTGGAAAACAAGTTTGAAAACGCTATTCAAGCAGACAGAGAAGAAATGGAAAGAAAGATTGCGGAAATCAATATTCAACAAAATGTAGGAGAAAGAAGAGAAACGATTATCAATAGCACAGATGACGTGAAGATAAGGTTTGGCGGGAATGTAAGAATATTACACCCAGTGCCGTTCATAAATAGCCTGAAAAAGAAAATACAGCTCATCAGAAATTTCGAAACAGCAAAAGAAACTATCAGAAACCATCTCAAATATGAAGCAAGCCTATGGTTCGATTGCAAAGAAGAAGAATTTGACAGTTGGCAACAATTTGAACAAAAATTTTTGAATTATTTCTGGGGAAAAGTCCAACAATTGGAAATTAATAAGGAATTGCAAAATGGGAAATACAGTGATAGGATGGGTATCTCAGAAAGGACATATGCATTACAAATTTACTATAATGCAAAACATTTACAATATAATTACTCATCGGAACAATTAGTCGAACTGATTGCAAGACATTTCGAAGAAACGCTGGAAGACCATATCACATTGCAAAACTACAAAGACATAGATAGTCTATGCCAATTCTTACAAATAAGAGAATCACGTTTAAGAGAAAGAAAATCAAGAAGGTCGCGAGAAGATTACAGGCCCCGAGAGACACAGGATTACAGAGAGAGAAATCAAAATAGGAGAGACTATACAAGACGAGATTTTAATCCCAGAAGGGAAAACGAAAATAGAGACAACGGAAGAGGAAATTATGAACAAAGAAATAGGCAATGGAATGAGGACAGTAATCGAGAATACCAGAATGGAAACACCACACGCTCAAATCAAGAAAACAGAAATAATGGTAGACAAAATGAACAGGGATATCGAGAAAACCGAAACAGATCCGACAGACCAAGAGAAAATAGAAGAGAGGTAAATAATACCCAGACAGAAGAATATGACGGAGAGAGACATTATGACGAAAATATAAACAACGATGAGCAACCGGCGTCTTTTCACGACGGCGCTCACTAAAAACAAAAAATCAAACAGGAATCTTTTGTCACCCCAAGGAGTTTATTAAATTGGCAGGAAACAACGAAAAGAAAAATGGAGTTAATTTAAAATTTGTGGATGGATTTATCAACGAGAAACCAATTAAAATTATGATAGATACTGAATCGGAAATAACATTGGTCAACAGAAAACTAATAGAAGAAGTTAACTTAACAAATTTAATTTACAAAATACCTAGGGTAAATTTAGTGGGCGCAAACAAACGGACATTGGCAACTATAAATGAAGGCATACGAGTAATGGTACGACTGGGTAAGAAGATGTATGCACTACAATGTGTAATAATGCCAAACATGTCACATGACATGATAGTAGGAGTTGACGAATTGGCAGAAAAACATGTAGTGATAGATTTTAAAAATAATACGATGAATCTAACAGAAGAAAAAGAAGAAGAACAGGACAAGGAACAGGAGAACAAAATACGGACGAATCAGGTAAAGAACAAACAGTGGAAATGAATTTGGCAACGAAGCAAGGACAAAGAAGAAAAGGGAGAAAAAGTCAGAAAAAGATAAAAGAAAATGAAACCTGTGGCTCCTCAAAAGAAGAGTTGAGCCCAGAAGAAGAAAAATTGAGAGTATCAAAAGCAAAAGAAAACTGGGATTCCTCAAAAGAAGAGATGAGCTCAGGAGAAGAAGAAATAAAGCTAACAAATGAAAGCGAAAAAGATATGATCGAAACAGTGGCATTTGAAGAGGAGGCATATGAAAACGAGGATGCAGAATGCACGGTAAAAGTATGTGAAGAATCTGAGGAAAAAGACAGAAAATTGATATGGGAAAAAGGGAAAGACAACATAATAGCCGACACTCTAACACAGGATGAGGACACTGAAAATAAGGAAACAATTACTCTACAGGTGGGACTAATTAAAGTAATACAAGAAGAAGGGGTATAAGACGTAGATTAAAGTAAGGAAATATACAGGGAGTTGGTTTTGCCTCGAGAAAATTTATTTAAAAATGCAGATAAATTTTATCGAATACAAGGCGGGGATTTGTTATATTCTTATTTGATATGAGAATTAAAATTTTATAATTATAAGCAAAATTCAAATTAATATAAAAGATCTTCAATTTTCTCAACCACGGGCATGTAAATTTAGAACAACCTGTATACAACAAATTATTATATTTAGTTTTTAAGAAAGTGATTCGAAGAAGTGTACGAAACTCGATAACAATGCGCATAAGATAAACAAGTTGAGTGACGCGGACCATTATAGTGTTCGCGGAAGATTCGATCATTAGCCTACGCTAAATAAGACTCAGTGAAATAGATAATAGGTCATTAAGTTTTGTAAAAAGTAGAAAGTAAGTTTAAATTGGGAAATGATTATTTTTTCTTGAAATCCATTAAACATATTTAGAAAGATTAAAAGTTGGTATTGAGGAATACGGCGAATTAAAATTTGTGGTGGAATGTTCATTTTTGAATCTGGAAGGGATATTGAGAAAGTAGGAAAATGAATGAGGATGAGAGATCAGAATGTTTTGAGAGGTAGAGAGGTGAAGTCCAGTGGTGGACGGTAGTGTACGAGGAGTGAAAACGCCGGTATAGTTCCGTGAGTGTTGAGTACCCATCGGAACGAGAGGTAGGCCGAGTCGAGAGAAAAGAATCTCCTTGAGCAAAGAGTGTCCCGGTGGCTGATTGAAGTGGTTCGAAAAAGGTAGAACACGGCATCACGAGAAAAGCAAGAACGAGAGCTGTACGAGGTTGTTTTCAAAGGAGAACATTACTGGAGGCCAGGACGAGAGTTTCATCGCAACCAAGGGTAGGAGGAAACGGGTTTTGTGTGAGGACATTCGCAGTTCACCAGATAAAGGTCAGTCTCATTTGTCAAGACATGAATGTATGGGTTTTTGTATTAAATACCACATTAAAAATTGAAGAACATAATCGCTAATATCAGAAGATTTTCATCAAACTTAAATCAATTTGTTGCTAATAAATCCTAATAGTTTCATTATTAATAAAAGTTTTAAATTGGAAACCAAAAGAAAATAAGATTCCCATTTTTAAATGTTTGTAGTAAATAAATATAAGATCTAACAAATATTAAGCAGTAATTGCCATTTATATAAAATAAACAAAATTTTGATTTATAATTGTAATCCATATGTGTGTATTATTTTATTTTTTTCCTATCCCGATTAGGAACCACTGAGAAATACTTAGAAGTCACGAAAGTAAGTAAGTAATTTTATAATTCGCCCTGAGATTGAAAACATATTGATATGTGATCTGGTTGATTAATTAGATTATCACTAATGCATTAATTAAATTAAATTACATATAAGAATATCATCACATATAAATAAATAAGATCACAACAATATATATATATATATATATATATATATATATATATATATATATATACAGGGTGTAACAAAAATACAGGTCATAAATTAAATCACATATTCTGGGACCAAAAATAGTTCGAATGAACATAACTTACCTTAGTACAAATATCCACATAAAAAAAGTTACAGTCCCTTGAAGTTACAAAATGAAAATCGATTTTTTCGAATATATCGAAAACTATTAGAGATTTTTTATTGAAAATGGACAAGTTTCATTCTTATGGCAGGAACATCTTAAAGAACAATTATAGTGAAATTTGTGCACCCCATAAATATTTAATGGGGATTTTGTTCTCTTAAACCCCCCCCAAACTTTTGTGTACGTCTTAATTAAATTATTATTGTGGTACCATTAGTTCAATTCAATATTATTAAAACTTTTTTGCCTCTTAGTATTTTTTCGATAAGGAAGTTTTTATCGAGTTGAGTCTTATTTTTCAGTATGTTTACATAAAAATTTTATGGGGGTTTTGTTCTTTTAAACCCCCCAAATATTTATGTACGTTCCAATTAAAATATTATTGCGGTACCATTAGTTAAATACAGTGTTTTTAAAACTTTTTTGCCTCCTTGTATTTTTTCCAAAAGGCACTTTTTATCGAAATGTGACTTCTTTTTTAATATGGTTCAAAATATCCCTAAAAATGTAAATCATAAATAAATGTTTATATTATTACCAAGTCTCCATAATCGTATTTAACCATATACAAATATGTGGTGGATTTGACAAATATTCGAAATATCTCGATAAAAACTGACTTTTCGAAAAAGTACTAATGGGCAAAAAAGTTTTAAAACATTGTGTTTTTCTAATGGTAATACAATAATAATTTAATTGGAACGTACACAAAAGTTTGGGGGGGTTTAAAGGAGCAAAACCCCCATAAAATTTTTATGGGGTGTCCAAATTTCACTATAATTTTTTCTTAAGATGATACTGCTATAAGAATGGCACATGTCCATTTTAAATAAAAAATCTACAACAGTTTTCGATACATTCGAAAAAATCGATTTTCATTTTGTAACTTAAAAGGGCTGTAACTTTTTTTATGTGCACATTTGTACTAAGGTAAGTTAGGTTCAATCGAATTATTTTTGGTCCCTGAATATGTGATTAAATTTATGACCTGTATTTTTGTTACACCCTGTATATATATATACACCATTTTTTTTAAATTCTTTACAGGCTATATTTTTGCTAAGAATTTTTTTTCGACAAAATACTTACTATTTGAGTTATTTGCAAAAAACCGCTAAAAGCGTGGTTATTTTGTTGAAGAAATGAACATATTCACTGGTAAATAATTCGAAAAATAGTGACTTAGTGAAAAAACTCTATAGAACAAATGTTACTTAAAATTAGTCAGTTTATCCATTTCCGGACTTACTTTGGACGAATATTTTTTAACCCCCAAGAGGGGGTGAAAACCACCCCCGGGGCAAAAGCACATATCGGCACAATATAACTTTTTTTCTTTGGCTTGTTAGCTATGGGTATGCCAAATTTCATGTCAATCCAAGCGGTTCTTTAAAATTTAGAGGTTTTGCAATATTTTACCGTTAAAGAACGTACTATTTATTGGTGGCCAGGTTTTTCATATCTTAGTCCAGGAACCGAAGCTTTTCACCTCGCAATTTTTACAGAATCGATCGATGTGCTTGAAAATTTGAGAGTAAGTAGTGGATAGTCCAAGGATCAAAATCTATATGATGCCGAAAGGTGCTTTTACCATGGGGGTGGTTGCCACCCCATCTCGGAGGCGGAAATTTTTTATTATATTTTGACTGCAAAAGTTGATAAAAACATTAATTCTAAGCAAAAAATGTTTTATACATTTTTTTTGATAAAATTAATAGTTTTCGATTTATTCGCTATCGAAAGTGTTAGTTTTATATCGAAAAAATCAATGTTTTTCGATAATACTCATTTACGATTCACTCAATTTTTGCCGTAGAAAAAAGTTTTTCAAACCAAGTTCTTGGAAATTAAATAACCTATAATGTTGTTCTGAAGCTATTTCCTTGTGGCATTTTTATAATTTACTATTTAGATGGGAAATAAGCCACAATTAAATTGAAAAAATAATTTTATTAACGTTTCGGCGGTCAAAGCGGGTGTCGTTGTCAAAATACAAAATACTAGGTACTAAATTAAACAAAAATGTTGTTGCTTAGTAAAAAATTCTTCTAATAATTTATTTAGTCTGACTCATTTATATCGGCAATTCAGACATATATCATACATTTTAAAGTAGAAGACTTTAAAATGATATTGCCAATATTTATGAGTTGCGTTGCTGGGAATACTTTACTGAAAGATAGTTCATTCGATTACTTTCGATTGATTTCATGTAATCGAATGAACTATCTTTCAGTAAAGTCATCTCAGGAACGCAACTCATAAATATTGCCAATATCATTTTAAAGTAGAAGACTTTAAAATAATATATGTCTGAATTGCCGATATAAATGAGTCAGATTAAATACATTATTAGAAAAATTTTTTACTAAGCAACAGCATTTTTGTTTAATTTAGTAGCATTTTGTATTTTGACAACGACAACCGATTTGGGCGCCGAAACGTTAATAAAATTATTTTTTTCAATTTAATTGTGGCTTATTTCCCATCTAAATAGTTAATTAAATAACCTATAATTTCATATTTAAACATTTTTTCGTATCTCTGATGTTAATCTTTCTATTCTGAAGAAAATGGCATTTTTTACCAAACTACAAAAATTAGTTATTCGCTTTTAACTCCAGTTTTTTAAAAACGAATCGTTCTAAGCCAGTCAAACTTCTAGAATCTATTAATAATACATAAATAAAGAAGAATGAATAAGGTCAATGACTAAAAACACCGCTAACATACATTATTATGCTTCCAATTGGATTTCTCCTTTTTTTTCCAAAAAAATATATTGATTTTTTAACCGTAACATTTTTAGTTTTTATCTTAGAAAGTTTGGTAAAAAAGAATTTTGTAGGTTTTTACAAGATCTATAAGCCTATTAATATTAAATCTTTTTAAAATCCTTAGTCGCAAAAAGAGCTGAATTTGAAAGGGCTGGTAAAGGTGGTTTTTGCATGTTATTACAAGTTTTAATTGTCAATAGCTCACTCAATTTTTGCCATAGAAAATTTTTTTGAAAACCAGACTACATAAATTCGTCATTCGTTTTTAACTCCATTTTTTAAAAACTAATTATTCTAAGCCGGTTAAACTTCTAGAACCTATTAATAATTCATAAATAAAGAAGACCAAATAAGGTCAATGACTAATTTTAATTAGGGTGGTGATTAGGAGGTTGCTTCCGATCACTTTTTCGCTGAAAAAATAGGGACTGACATTATTTTCGTTATAAGTCACTTAATTTTTGAGCTAGAGACTCTTTTTGGAGATTTCTGGAGATAGATATTTTTAAATACTTTAAATTAGTTTGAACAATTATCCTCGAAAAATGCATAGTTTCCCCGTCTTTTGACTTTGAAACTACAATATTTAGCATTTGAAGAAGAAGAGCTAACATATAATAAAGTATAGCTCGATTACTACTGGTCTTAAAGAAAATTAAAAAAGACGGTTTTGTTTATTTTTTAAAAGGTACATTTTTGTTAAGTAAAGTTGTTTTGATAAAACGAAAACTTTTGGAGTTATTTCAAATTTTTTCAAATTTCAACTAATTTATTCAACCACTTAGTTATTATACAATATACATATAACAGACCTAATTAATATACTTATACTGACTGATTCATCCGGAGGCAGACCTAGACACAAGGCATCTGTTTGTCGGATACCTCCCACTGATGTCAGTCAATATAATATACAATGTACATATAATTTATTAAATTCACTGTCTATAATATGTATAAATTAAAGTAAAATATAAATCAAAACATTCAATAACAATAGCAAATCGATACATTTCTTTTTAGATTTTAACTGTTTATGTGATTTAGTTTTTTTTTTTTATTAGATGATTATTAGATGATTAGATGAAAGAGTAAAAAAGGAGAAAATACGAATTGGTTGTGCAAATCAAATTCAAACATTTTCAAATATTTTAAACATTTCCGGGTTACTGATAATTAAACTCTTTACTTCTTTACTAAATTTATGTCTTATATTAATTTCTTTTAAATGCGTTGGTAACATATTAAATAGTTTAGGACCATAATAGGAAAATGATCTCTGCGTCACAGTTTTTTTAAATAAATTAGTATTTAGATGTAGATTAGTAGCTGCTCTAGTAATTGAAGTTTTTTTATTGTTTTTTACTTTTGAAAATTGGGTCCTTAGGAGACATTGGTGTATATAAATTTGACGTATTTTGAATAATTTTGTTTCTTGGTAGAGTATAGATGTTGAGTGTAATCTAGGTTTTTTAAATATTATTCTAAGTAAAATATTTTGTGTAGTTTGCAAATTTTTTAAATTAGTAGAGAATGCACCACCCCAAATAGTTATACAATATCTTAGAACTGATTCAACTAATGAATTATACATCATAATAAGATTGGACTTAGATAGGATGAACCTTACTTTATAAAATTTATGTATTAAAGCTCTTATACGTTTAGAGACATAGGTAATATGATGTGATCACCTTGTGTGATGATCAATCATAACACCCAAATATTTTATTACAGGGGTTTGTTCTAGTATGGGGCAATCACATATATTATCTTTACATCTGGGATTATGCAGTCTAATCTTTAAAGATGGTTGGTCCGTAACTGTTGGGGAAAATGTTACATATTTTGTTTTCTCGACATTTAAAGTTAAAAGATTATGATTTAGCCAAATTCTAATATTTTTAAGACAAACCTCTGTCGCAAAATGCACTTCTTCCCAAGTATTTCCTGTAATTATGAGTGCAGTATCATCTGCGTAACATACCAACTGTCCCTCAAAATTCTGGATTGTTGCAATACTATTTATGTATACGAGAAATAAAATAGGTCCTAACACCGTTCCTTGTGGTATCCCCATCTGAACATTAATATTAGTGCTTATTTTGTCACCGATTTTAGTTTGCTGCGTTCTGTTTGTTAAATAATTTTTAAAAAGATCTAATGCAATACCCCGAATACCATAATTATTCAATTTACCTAACAGTTTGGCATGAGATACCGTGTCAAAGGCTTTAGCCAAATCCAGAAAGACTGCTAGGCATTTTTTAGAATTATCGAGAGCTTTAATTATTGTTTCAACTAGATTCAATGCGGCATCTTCTGTACAGGATTTTTTTCTGAAACCGTATTGAATTTTAGAAAGAACATTATGCTGATCCAGAAAGCTAACCAATCTATTTGTTAATACTTTTTCAAATAATTTAGCAAAGTTATGTATTACAGATATCGGTCGATAATTAGTTAGTTTATTTCTAGAACCGCTTTTGAAAATGGGAGAAACTATAGATTGCTTCCATTGCGTAGGTATTTGTCCTGTTGAGAGACTGAGATTTATTATATGGGTTAATGGGCCCAATATATTAAGATGAATATATTTTATTAATTTGCTACTAATCTTATCGGGACCAGGAGAACAATTATTCTTTAAATTAGATATCAAAATAGTTATTTCGGCCTGCGTTACCGGTTTTAAGAAAATAGACGATTCTATATAAACATCTCTCAACAAATTATCAGGTAAATTTGAATTTTCTATTTTATTTGCCATTTTCATTCCTAAGTTTATAAAAAAATTATTAAACACATTTGCCTTATCTGTATTATTTTTAACGCAGTCCCCATTTTCATTAACAATATCAATATTAGAAATATCTAGTGTATTTTTACTTCCTGCAACCTCATTAATAATATTCCATAATTTTTTAGTATTCCCATGAGTACCGTATAATTTTTGTTTATAGTAATCATTTTTCTGTTTTTTTATTAACACATTAAGTTTATTTCTATATTCCTTATACTGTGCTTCTAGAATGGGTGTAGGCGTTTTATTTAGTTGTTTTTTGAGGATATGACGTTTATGAATGGATGTTATTATTGCCGTAGATATCCATGGTTGTAATTTTTTGTATTTGTTATTTTTGTTGACAACAATTTTAGTGAAAGAGTTTGTAATTGTGTTTATTTTATTAATGAAATTGTTGTAAGAAATTTGAACATTATTATTATTAATTACTTCAGACCATGATTCATTTTTTAAATAATTATTTATTTTTTTAAAGTCAATTTTTTTGTTGTAATTTTTTTCTTTATGTTCTGTATTTATACTGTCACAGCCTTTAAAGGATATCAAAACAAATGGCGAAAATGATCTGTCATATCGGTTTGAAAAACTATCGAATCTATATCAATTTTACTTTCTATATTATTAGTTTTCCTAATAAATATATGATCTATTGTTGTCTTAGAATCAGAAGTAACTCTTGTAGGTTTATTTATATAAGAGATGAAACCATATGTATTTAATATGTTTAGATACCTAGTTGTATCGGGTGTATAGGATTTTAACAAGTCGATATTTATATCACCTACATAAACTTCAAGATGTTGCATATCCAACTGCTGCAGATATTGTTCCAGATCGTTTAAGAATATTTGAGTATTTGTTGCAGGTGGTCGATAATAGGCAGTTATCCCAACTGAATAATAAGTATTTAAATAGTTCGTTAAAAATTTCACGCGGAGAAATTTACTATCATTTATCTCTATAGTACTAATTGTAGATGATATACTATCTTTTATATAAATCACCGTACCATCGCATTTATTTATACACGATTCATTATAATATATTCCGTAATTCGGAATATGAAAATCATTTATATTTACCTCCCTAGTTTCGGATAAAATAATTATGTCTAAAAGATCCTTACCTGATTCTAAATATATGAGCAGTTCATCAAAATGCTTTTGTAAACTTCGAATATTAAAGTGAATCACACCAATTCCATTCTCCCATTTTACCCTCTCCAGTTCAAGTAAGTAATCTTAAAAATTATTATATTCTTTTGTATCGATTTCCTGACTATTATCTAAAATTTCTAGATATTCAAGCATTTAGTCATAAATTGTACCTGATATCCCAAAATTTAATCAATCGTTTATTAAAGCGAAATAGAAAAATGGTATCGAAAACAAAAATTTAAAGCCTTAAAACCTAGAGAGCATTAGCAATAATACAATTGATAAAACACATATTATTTACAAATTATAATGAGTTGTGTATTCATCAAAGTCTTTAGAATTTTTTATTATTTTTACGTTACCGTTTCGACAGACGTAGATTTTACCATTGTCAGTCCACACATTTTTTAAACCCACAAGACTGGTTAGCTGATTTACCAATTCCAATTTTAAGTTAGTGAGATCTTCCTTAATAACTACCCCAGTACCCTTTAGTAGCTTCTTCTTAGCGTAGACTGTTTGCTTATTCTCGATTGTATTTAATTTAAGATACACAGCCCTAGCTTTATCCTTGTTTTGTTTACCAATTCGATAACATAAGTTAATATCTTCATATTTTAAATTTAAACCCATTTTAGAATTTATTAGGTTAATTATTTCGTTTCTGGTGTCTTCTTTCTCCTTTTCCTTTAGATTAAAAATTCGTAGACACATGCGCCGGTTCCCTTGATCTAGTCGATCAAATTTCTCGTTCAATTCTTCTATTTTGCGCTCCTATTAGCAGAAAACTTATTAAAAACATTGATTTTTTCGATATAAAACTAACACTTTCGATAGCGAATAAATCGAAAACTGTCAATTTTATCAAAAAAATGTATAGAATGTTTTTTGCTTAGAATGAACGTTTTTACCAACTTTTGCGGTCAAAATATAATAAAAAATTTCCACCCCCGAGATGGGGTGGCAACCACCGCCATGGTAAAAGCGCCTTTCGGCATCATATAGATTTTGATCCTTGGACTATCCACTACTTATTCTCAAATTTTCAAGCAAATGGATCCATTCTGTAAAAATTGCGAGGTTTTGTCCTATTTTAAGCTTCATTACTTGGACTATCTCTTATAATCATGTGTCTCCATTCACCTATATCCTGGATCTGGTCCATCCATGTCTTTCTCGGTCTTCCGTTTTTTCTTTTGTTTCCCATTTTGGCTTCATGCACCTTCTTTGTTAGTCTTGCTCCATTCGTTGTATGTGGCTAAACCAGCTCAATTGTTTGTTTTCGATATTCCTCATTATCGGTTCTTGTTCCAGCTCTCTCCTTATATCTTCATTTCTGAATCTATCAAACTTCGTAACTCCAGCTATTCTTCTCATGTATTTTATCTCGGTTGCGTTTATCATTGATTCATGTTTCTTTTGGACAATCCATGTTTCCGTCCCATATGTCATTATCGGATTTACTCTGTTGTTGTATACTCTTAGTTTAGTTTTGTGGCCTATTTCTGACTTTCCAAAAATTGTATTATTTTAAGCCCAAGGCCAGACACGCGATAACTTACGACGCCGTAAGAACCGTAAAATGAAGCGCGAAAATGAGTCCCACTGTGAGAGTAGTGGATGGCCAGACTGAGCTGTAAAATATCGCGCAGTAACATCGAACGGATCCATCTTCGGCGTTTGTCGCAAACGAAAGAACCTGGGTCCAAATTTGTAGCTTATCTAGCCAAACGACCAAAATACTGTATTTCATATCTCGCGACACACGCCGCATTTTACATCCCCATCTGGCCATGCTTTTTTACGGCGGCTTTCAAATTATCGCCTGTCTGGCCTTGCTAATAGGCTAAGGCCACACGGGCGATAATTTACGGCGCCGTAAGAGCAGTAAACCTGACGAGGCATTGGTTGACTAACTCCTATTTCATCTACAATTGGTGGAGGAGTTAGTCAACCAATGGGTTTACTGCTGTTACGGCGCCGTAAATTATCGCCCGTGTGGCCTTTCGCTAAAAGGCTTTGGCCTCACGGGCGATTTTTTACGGCGCCCATTGCGCGATAATTTACGGTGCCCATTGGTTTGACTACCTCCTCCACCAATTTTAGATGAAATCATTTCATCATTTTATTGTCAAAAGATGGCGTACAGTCGTGAAGTGCCATGAATTGACTAGTAATGGTGCTAATTTATTATATTTGTCTGTGATGTCTTAATTTTAATTTTATATTATGCATATTGTGGTTTGCCCGCTTATACCTACTAATAATAATCTTTAATCATGTAACGACAAATGCAATCGACTGTTAGTGACTGTGATATATATTTTTTGCTACTGGAGACACAAAAAAGGAGTTTAAAATTGTTTTTCATCAAATTTTATCGTGCTACTTTCACCTACATGTTGATATAATCTCTTTTTACACACCTGTTATGGTTTAATTGCATTTTGCATACTTTCTGTGAACCGCTGATGTTCTTATTTTTATATTATGTCAGATCTTATGACTAAAAACTTTTCGTGCTGTCTACCAATTACCACTATCACCTTAATGTAATTTTCAATTGGCGGACCATTTTTTCTGAATCTGTTGTCTTTACCAACTTTAATAATACTTCACATATAATGGACTGAAGATGTTTTGGAAAAAACAAAACGAAACGTTTCCTAAATATATGGATAAGTAGAACAACGAGCTTTTCTTTCTCCTCTTCTCTGGCTGACAACTTCAAGTTTCCCAGTGTAAATGGTTTCTTGTCCTTTTCACTGTCCACTTCACTATTATATATATATATATATATATATATATATATATATATATATATATATATATATATATATATATATATATATATATATATATATATATATATAAAACAAGGGGTTGAACTATTGGGGTAGCAGCAATCTCAAAGAAAACTCTTTATAATAGTTCCAAGCTTTCGAAAATGTTTATTTTCATCATCAGGGAAACTACAATCATAAATAGATAGTATTTAACAAATAGGCTAACTGAAATCAATAATAATTGCTATCTTTGTGTTACCAAAAATCCAGAACACCATAGTTTCCTCTCACTAAACCAGGTGTCGAGGATCCCCAAAAACACAAAAACAACAAAATATTGTTCTGAGAAATGCAGAGTCAATACTTTCACTAAAAACACTGCACATCACAAAACAATCTTACTAAAGAGTTACTTATATGTTATGTACTTACATTATTTGAGGATGTTGAGCCTAGTTGTTAAACACTGACATATAAAACGAAATTTTGTCCTGGTACAAATTGTAAATATAAATTAAAAACTATATAAAAAATTGTTCTAAAAATCGAGTATAAATTGAAAAAAGGTAAAATATTTTAAAAATTATGTATGTCAAATGGCATTTTTGAAAATTTCTAACAAATGTTATATCGATTTTTATTCAATTTTGTTTGAATTCATACGGAAACGTCACCACCACTGAACCAATTATAATATTTTAATAAATGTTTTATAAATTTTGAAATAGGAAAATTCCATGGTGGTGACGTTTCCGTATAAATTCAAACAAAATTGAATAAAAATCGATATAACATTTGTTAGACATTTTCAAAAATGCCATTTGACATACATAATTTTTAAAATATTTTACATTTTTTCAATTTATACTCGATTTTTAGAACAATTTTTTATATAGTTTTTAATTTTAATTTATATTTACAATTTGTACCAGGACAAAATTTCGTTTTATATGTCAGTGTTTAACAACTAGGCTCAACATCCTCAAATAATGTAAGTACATAACATATAAGTAACTCTTTAGTAAGATTGTTTTGTGATGTGCAGTGTTTTTAGTGAAAGTATTGACTCTGCATTTCTCAGAACAATATTTTGTTGTTTTTGTGTTTTTGGGGATCCTCGACACCTGGTTTAGTGAGAGGAAACTATGGTGTTCTGGATTTTTGGTAACACAAAGATAGCAATTATTATTGATTTCAGTTAGCCTATTTGTTAAAAACTGTCTATTTATGATTGTAGTTTCCCTGATGATGAAAATTTTCAACATTTTCGAAAAACATTTTCGAAAGGTTGGAACTATTATAAAGAGTTTTCTTTGAGATTGCTGCTACCCCAATAGTTCAACCTTGTTTCCTAACTGTTCAGCAAAGATTATATACCTGTTATATACAGGGTGAGTTTTTAGTGCGGGATCGGTCGATAATTCCATTACGGTATAGAATATCGAAAAAAGTTATTTAGAAAAAATGTAGGCAATAATATTCTTTACGCTTGGAAAATATGTCCATTTCTACAGGGTGATCAATAACAGCGTGGTATATCAAACATATAATTTTTTAAATGGGACACCCTATATATTTTTTCATATTTATATTCCACTCATAATTCTTGTTCATATAATGTTGGGTTTTGCATTACTATACAGAGTATTTAACAAGTTATGACCATTTTTATTTCGAAATCCCTATGAGATTAACACCCTCTATATAAAGAAGTAATTTATAGACAATAATTTGTTTTATGTAGTAAGATAAACAATATCCTGTAGTTTTTAAATTAAGTCCAATTGAAATCATTGACGAATGTTTGTATACAGGGTGAACTACAAAACCAAATTACGATTTTCTCTATTTTTTTAAATGGATCACCCTACATTTTATTTTTCAAAAATATTGTATTTATTATACTTTTTCATTTTTATATAGCATTCCCTATATCTAAACTTATTACTTTCGGAGATATTTTTAGTTTTCTTCAACTTTCGGGAATACATTCAATTTTTCTAGTAGAAATAAGTTGGTATTGAATGATAATTAAACAAAATTATTTTTATTCAATAAATAACTAACACAAAATATAAACCATAGCAATATGCAATGAATGTATCAATAAATGTGATATTAAGGATTATCATATTTCTCTAATATACAAGAATCATACAATTCCTACAAAAAAAATATAGGTATTTTGTGTATAATAAAATTACAAGATTATTTTTCTTTAATAAACAACTCGCACAAAACATAAATCAAAACAATATACAACTAATTTAATAGTTTTTAGATTATTATATCAACAGCATTCTAAGCGAAGAAGTTTTAAGTAACACATTCCTAATTGCAGATTGTGACCCGCAGTTATTAATAATATAATTTTCATATTAAATTTCATTAATATGCATCAAGAAATCCCTACTTTGTTAACACTCAAACTAGGTGATCTATAAATGTTTAAGGTGATATTGTTAGAGATTATGTGATTGGTCCACATTTTTTGACGGTTGAGGTTTTTATACGACGGTGCTCCAGTTCTTCCAAAATTGATTTTTTTTCAAGTTTTATTTCACATATAAAAAACCTTGTATACCAGAAGCCTCCAACAACGCTTGATGATATGAAAAATAGAATAAAAGAAGCTTTTAATAATATTGACTTACAACAATGTTAGAAATGTGGCTCGGTCATTTGAATATCGGTTACAAAATTGCATAGACGTTGAAAGGGGTCATTTTCAACATTTACTTTAGACTTATATCCTTAACATCACATTAATTGGTACATTCATTAAATTTTGTTATGGTTTATTATTTTTTGTTAGTTATTTATTGAATGAAAATATTTGTTATATTATTACATAATACTTATTTGTTAAGTTATTTATATTTTTAAGAACTGAATGTATTCCCGGCAAATGAAGAAAACTGAAAATATCTCAGAAACTAATAAGTTTAGGTATAGAAGATGCTATATAAAAATAAAAGAGTATCATAAATACAACATTTCAAAAAAAAAAAATAAAATATAGGGTGATCTATTAAAAAAAAAATTGAGAAAATCCTAATTTTGTTTTGTAGTTTAAAAGTGCTTATAAAAATGAATATTCTACTAAAAAATTATTGGCATAGAATGCTGTTGATATACCAATCTAAAAACTGTTACATCAGTTGTATATTGTTTTGATTTATGTTTCATGTAAGTTATTTATTGAATAAAAATAATCTTGTATATTATTATATACAATACAAAGTTTTTTTGTAGGAATTTTACGATTCTTGTATATTAGGGAAATATGATAATTTCTTAATATCACATTTATTGGTATATTCACTGCATATTGCTATGGCTTATATTTTGTGTTAGTTATTTATCTAATAAAAATAATTTTGTTTAATTATCACTCAATACTAACTTATTTCTACTAGAAAAATTGAATGTATTCCCGAAATTAGAAGAAAACTAAAAATATCTGGAAAAGTAATCAGTTTAGATATAGGGAATGCTATATAAAAATGAAATAGTATATTAAATGCAATAATGTTGAAAAATAAAATATAGGGTGATCCATTTAAAAAAATAGAGAAAATCGTAATTTGGTTTTGTAGTTCACCCTGTATACAAATATTCGTCAATGATGTGAATTGGACTTAATTTAAAAACTACAGTATATTGTGTATCTTATTACAAAAAACAAATTATTGTCTACGAATTATTTCTTTATATACAGGGTGTTAATCTCATAGTGATTTCGAAATAAAAATGGTCATAACTTGTTAAATACTCTGTATAGTAATGCAAAACCATATATTATATGAACAAGAATTATGAGGGGAATATAAATATGAAAAAATATATAGGGTGTCCCATTTAAAAAATTATATGTTTGATATACCACGCAGTTACTGATCACCCTGTAGAAATAGACATATTTTCCAAGCGTGGAGAAAATCATTGCCTACATATTTTTTTAATAACTTTTTTCGCTATTATATACCACAATGGAGTTATCGACCGATCCCGCACTAAAAACTCACCCTGTATATATATATATATATATATATATATATATATATATATATATATATATATATATATATATATATATATAAAACAGATGAAATAGAGAATGTGGAAAAATCCCCTTACGAACAATTCACACATCCACCATTTCGGGTTGGGAAAAATTTTTTGAATAGAATCAAAGATCCAAACACCAGTTCTTAGAAATGTGTTTCGCCCTCTTCAACCTCTCTGGGCTTATCAATAAAGATGAGAGGTTGAATATCTTTAGACACATTCCAATCAAAAAACAACATTCGAGACCTAGACATAGAAGGTGCGTAAATCTACGGCAAGTCCGACAATGACAGTCTCAAGTTTTAATTCCCTAATTACTTAAAGTAAGTACTTACTTTAATATATATATATATATATATATATATATATATATATATATATATATATATATATATATATATAAAATCTTGTTAATTTTGAGGTTGCAGTCATAAATTTCAGGGGGCAGGATAAGTAAAACTCTTAGTTATTATCAAGCTTTCGCAAAATTTATTTGCTTCTTCAAGATATGCTAAAAAAGTTTTAGTAAATACAACGAAATTAAGATGATAAAAAATATTGTACATAAAAAGCATAAAAAACTTACAACGTGAGGTTAATCCATTAAATTTTTGGCATACATAACAAAAAAATATATAAAATTCTTAATCTAATTCCTAATCTTCTACAATGCCTTAATTTTAGTTAATTTAAAAAGAGAAAAATAATTTGACAATTTAATTTGAAATTTAGTATGTCATAAAGACATTTGTATCTGTTTATTATATTTTATTTTAAGTTGCTAATAACTAGTTTTTAATTATTTTTTATCTGCGTACTTATTATAGAATTTATGGATATAAGTAATTGGTAAAATATTAGTTTTAGCAATAAAGTGGCGTCATAAATAATTTGTCATAAATCTTACATCGGACACACATCCAGAAATCTAATAGGCAGACTAACGTCACATAAAAGCGACCTCAGACTTAACAAAAATACATGTGCATTAATAGATCATGCAATCAGTAAAAATCATTCATTCAATTTTAATGAAACAACGATCCTAAAACATGAAAACAACTTAATTAAAAGGGAATTTCTCGAAATGGTATGCATCAACAAATATCAATGTGTCAATAAAAAAACTGACATAGATAAACTAAAAACCATCTATAATTACATTCTATCTTACGAAAACTAATATTTTAATTTAAAAATACTAAATTGCCTGACTAAATTCAAAATTAAATTTTCAAATTTGGCGCCACTTTATTGCTAAAACTAATATTTTACAAATTACTTATATCCATAAATTCTATAATAAGTACGCAGATAAAAAATAATTAAAAACTAGTTATTAGCAACTTAAAATAAAATATAATAAACAGATACAAATGTCTTTATGACATACTAAATTTCAAATTAAATTGTCAAATTATTTTTCTCTTTTTAAATTAACTAAAATTAAGGCATTGTAGAAGATTAGGAATTAGATTAAGAATTTTATATATTTTTTTGTTATGTATGCCAAAAATTTAATGGATTAACCTCACGTTGTAAGTTTTTTATGCTTTTTATGTACAATATTTTTTATCATCTTAATTTCGTTGTATTTACTAAAACTTTTTTAGCATATCTTGAAGAAGCAAATAAATTTTGCGAAAGCTTGATAATAACTAAGAGTTTTACTTATCCTGCCCCCTGAAATTTATGACTGCAACCTCAAAATTAACAAGATTTTACATAGTGTCAGTCAATATTACCTAACTGCTTTATATATATATATATATATATATATATATATATATATATATATATATATATATATATATATATGCTTTCTGTTGTTTTCCGGGTTTGACTCCGCGTTGAATAATTTTGGTTTTGAGAAAAACCATTATTTTGACGACGTTTCGGCAAGATCTCACTTGCCATTGTCAAGTCAGGTAGTTCCGCTTCTCGCTGCTGCTTAAAGTAAACTGAATTCTTACTCATGATACCGTCACTTATGTAGTTAATCCTGATGCTGCTGCTGCTTGCCCTGCGCGAACTCTGGCTCTTGTTATCGGTCCGGTGTAGGTTGCAGTCGTCGGCGGGATGTTACGCGTGGATGTTGCGGCCTGATTTATCGTCTTTGCGTCTTTTTCTTCAGTACCGTTTTCCATGTTGTAGGAAGCCGTTGCGCATCATCTCTTTGGTTTAAGCCGTTGGGATTTCTTTCAATTTCTATCGATTCTCTGATTTCCCGTTTTATTTTTACTTCGATGTTAGCTAACATCGTTGTTTGGTTCAGGTTTATTGTGTGTCCTGTATTTGCGACATGTTGAGCCAGGGATGACGTGGTTTCTCCCTGGCTCAACATGTCGCAAATACAGGACACACAATAAACCTGAACCAAACAACGATGTTAACTAACATCGAAGTAAAAAGAAAACGGGAAATCAGAGAATCGATAGAAATTGAAAGAAATCCCAACGGCTTAAACCAAAGAGATGATGCGCAACGGCTTCCTACAACATGGAAAACGGTACTGAAGAAAAAGACCAAAATAAATCAGGCCGCAACATCCACGCGTAACATCCCGCCGACGACTGCAACCTACACCGGACCGATAACAAGAGCCAGAGTTCGCGCAGGGCAAGCAGCAGCAGCATCAGGATCAACTACATAAGTGACGGTATCATGAGTAAGAATTCAGCTTACTTTAAGCAGCAGCGAGAAGCGGAACTACCTGACTTGACAATGGCAAGTGAGATCTTGCCGAAACGTCGTCAAAATAATGGTTTTTCTCAAATCCAAAATTATTCAACGCGGAGTCAAACCCGGAAAACAACAGAAAGCACATATAGCTCCCGCGGAAACTTCAAGTGTAACATATATGTATATATACAGTGCTAGTCAAAAGTCCGTACCCCCCCTCTTATCTTTTGAACGGTTATACCTATAATAGTGAAATTTGGAGGGAGGAAATAAACGGACGTAAGCTTCTTAACTAGTCATGACAGGTGACGTAATAGTGACAGATGACGTTACAAGGCCACTGTGACCGATAATTTTAAATGGGACCTTATGGCAAGTGATACCTCGTTTGGAAGGTATTGAAAATACCTATTCAGTCATACTAATTTTGTTTGAGTTTAAGCTAATTTTAATGTACAAATGAAATAAATATAAAATTGTAGTTTCGCATTTAATTAATAAAAATTCAAAATTCCGCCTATGATTACTTGTCAAACAGGTTGACGTTGACGTAAAAACTACTAGAGAATTAAAAAACGTCAACTTTTTTGACAAAAAAATCCATAGGCGGACATTTGAATTTTTATTAATTAAATTTGAAACTACAATATTATATTTATTTAATTTATTCACCAAAATCAAAATCAACTTAAACCAAAAAAAATTAGTAAGACTGAATAGGTATTTTAAATACCGTTCAAACGTGGTATCACTTGCCATAAGGTCCCATTTAAAATTATCTGTCACAGTGGCGCTGTAAAGTCATCTGTCACTATTATGTCACTTGTCATGACTAGTTAAGAAGCTTACGTCCGTTTATTTCCTCCCTCCAAATTTCACTATTATAGGTATAACCGTTCAAAAGATACTAGGGGGGGTACGGACTTTTGACTAGCACTGTATATAGTATATATATATATATATATATATATATATATATATATATATATATATATATATATATATATATATATATATATGTGAAAGAACGGCTATTGCATTTTATTACACTTCGACCACCACCGGTATTCTACACGACGTGTTTCGCAGGTTATGTCAACCGCTCGTCAGGAACACCTAGGTGAGTGGTCGAAGAGGAATAAAATGCATGGGGCCTTCCTGGTAATAATAAAATACCAGACTTCAGTACACTAGGTACGACATCTATATGAAATAATCGAAAAGATTTCTCTGGTGTACAGAAGAAATCTTTTCCGTAGCAGCCGTGACCATGTGAATTCAAAGTCTTGATAAAAGACTATGAAACGACAAAAGATACCTCTTTGTATCACAGATTTGTCTACAAAGCCACGTTATTCGCTACGCATTCCTCAATAACGGAGAAACCGTGATAATATGAAAGAACGGCGATTGCATTTTATTACACTTCGACCACCACCGGTATTCTACACGACGTGTTTCGCAGGTTATGTCAACCGCTCGTCAGGAACACCTAGGTGAGTGGTCGAAGAGGAATAAAATGCATGGGGCCTTCCTGGTAATAATAAAATACCAGACTTCAGTATACTAGGTACGACATCTATATGAAATAATCGAAAAGATTTCTCTGGTGTACAGAAGAAATCTTTTCCGTAGCGGCCGTGACCATGTGAATTCAAAGTCTTGATAAAAGACTATGAAACGACAAAAGATACCTCTTTGTATCACAGATTTGTCTACAAAGCCACGTTATTCGCTACGCATTCCTCAATAACGGAGAAACCGTGATAATATGAAAGAACGGCGATTGCATTTTATTAACTTCGACCACCACCGGTATTCTACACGACGTGTTTCGCAGGTTATGTCAACCGCTCGTCAGGAACACCTACTGAAGTCTGGTATATTACCAGGAAGGCCCCATGCAGTTTATTCCTCTTCGACCACTCACCTAGGTGTTCCTGACGAGCGGTTGACATAACCTGCGAAACACGTCGTGTAGAATACCGGTGGTGGTCGAAGTGTAATAAAATGCAATCGCCGTTCTTTCATATTATCACGGTTTCTCCGTTATTGAGGAATGCGTAGCGAATAACGTGGCTTTGTAGACAAATCTGTGATACAAAGAAGTATCTTTTGTCGTTTCATAGTCTTTTATCAAGACTTTGAATTCACATGGTCACGGCCGCTACGGAAAAGATTTCTTCTGTACACCAGAGAAATCTTTTCGATTATTTCATATATATATATATATATATATATATATATATATATATATATATATATATATATATATATATATATATATATATATATATATATATATATTGTTATATTTCTATTTGATATGAAAATTAAATTTTGATAATTATAAAAAGGATTCAATTTAATATAAAATATTTTCAATTTTCTCAACCACGGGCATATAAATGTAGAACAACCTGTATACAATAAATTGTTATATTTAATTTTAAGAAGTGATTAAACGAAACTCGGGACAATGCGCTTAGGGTGTATGTTGTTCACCAGAAAAAGGTCAGTCTCATTTGTTTGGACATGAATGTATGGGTTTTTCGTATTAAATACCACATCATAAATTGAAGAACATAATCAATAATATCAGAAAAGCTTCATCAATCTTAAATAGAATTGTTGCTAATAAATCCTAATAGTTAAATGTTAATAAAAACTTTCAATTGGAAACCAAAAGGAAATAAGATTCCCATTTGTAAATGTTATGTTTAAGAATAATAAGATCTAGCAAATATTAAGAAGTGATTGCCATTTAAATAAAATAAACAATATTTTGATTATAATTGTAACCCATATGTGTGTATTATTTTACTCTTTTCTTTCCTATCCCGATTAGGAACCATTGAGAAATACTTGGAAGCCACGAGAGTAAGTAATTAATTTTATAATTCGCCCTGAGATTGAAAACATATTGATATGTGATCTGGTTAATTAATTAAATTATTATTAATGCATTGATTAAATTAAATGACAAATAAGAATATTATCTCATATCAATAATCAAGATCACATCAATATATATATATATATATATATATATATATATATATATATATATATATATATATATATATATGATTATTAATATGTAGTGACTGTTAATAATACAAAATGAATAATTTTGGGGAATGCAGTCAATGTGTTTTGGGTTGATTAGAACAGAAACACTTTGAACTTTTGTCGAGCTTTCGGACAATTTATTTCCTTTATCAAGACAATCTAAAAATACAAATGTTTAAATTTAGATGAAAACTAGAAAAATAACAACTTACTGCTCGTGGTTTACAAAATAACTAACATACTTATAAAAAACATAAAAATTCTTTCTAAAAAATATAAATTGTAAACGTAAATTATATATATTGATGTGATCTTGATTATTGATATGAGATAATGTTTTTATATGTCATTTAATTTAATCAATGCATTAATAATAATCTAATTAATTTACCAGATCACATATCAATATGTTTTCAATCTCAGGGCTTTTTATAAAATTAATTACTTACTTACGTGGCTTCTAAGTATTTCTCAATGGTTCCTAATCGGGATAGGAAAGAAAAGAGTAAAATAATAACACATATGGGTTACAATTGTAATCAAAATATTGTTTATTTTATTTAAATGGCAATCACTGCTTAATATTTGCTATATCTTATTATTCTTAAACATAACATTTACACATGGGAATCTTATTTCCTTTTGGTTTCCAATTGAAAGTTTTTATTAACATTTAACTATTATGATTTATTAGCAACAATTCTATTTAAGTTTGATGAAGCTTTTCTGATATTATTGATTATGTTTCTTCAATTTTAAATGTGGTATTTAATACGAAAAACCCATACATTCATGTCCAAACAAATGAGACTGACCTTTTTCTGGTGAACTGAGAATGTCTTCACACAAGACCCGTTTCCTGCTATCCTTGGCTGCAATCAAAACCTCGTCCTGGCTTCCAGTAATGTTCTCCTCTGAAACTAGCTCGTATAGCTCTCGTTTCCTGCTTCTGTCGTGATGCTGTGTTCTACCTTTTTCGAAACTGCAATCAGCTACCGGGAACTCTTGGCTCAAGGAGGTTCTTTTACTCTCAACCTGGCCTACCTCTCGTTCCACGATAGATACTCCACACTCACGGAACTACACCGGCTTTCTCACTCTCCGTACACTACCGTCTACTACTGGACTTCACTTCTCGACAGCTCAAAACATTCTGATCTCTATTTGTCATTCATTCCCCTACTTTCTAAATATCCCTTCCAGATTCACAAATCAAACTTCCACCACCAACTCTCATTCGCAGTATTCCTCAAAACCAATTTTTAATCTTTCTAAATATGCTTAATGGATTTCAAAAGAAAAATAGTTAATTCCCATTCTAAAATTACTTTCTACTAATTACAAAATTTAATGATCTATTATCTACTTCAACTGAGTCTTATTTAGCATAAGCTAATGATCGAACCTTCCGCGAACTACGATAATGACCTATTATCGATTTCACTTGAGTTTTATTTAGCATAGGCTAATGATCGAACCTTCCGCGAACAACGATAATGGTACGCCATTCACTTTGTTTATTCTAAGCGCATTTTCCCTAGTTTCGTTTAATCACTTCTTAAAATTAAATATAACAATTTGTTGTATACAGGTTGTTCTAAATTTATATGCCCGTGGTTGAGAAAATTGAAAATATTTTATATTAAATTGAATTTTGTTTATAATTATTAAAATTTAATTTTCATATCAAATAGAAATATAACAATATATATATGTTACACTTGAAGTTTCCGCGGGAGCTATATGTGCTTTCTGTTGTTTTCCGGGTTTGACTCCGCGTTGAATAATTTTGGTTTTGAGAAAAACCATTATTTTGACGACGTTTCGGCAAGATCTCACTTGCCTTTGTCAAGTCAGGTAGTTCCGCTTCTCGCTGTTGCAGTCTACTTCAAGCAACAGCGAGAAGCGGAACTACCTGACTTGACAATGGCAAGTGAGATCTTGCCGAAACGTCGTCAAAATAATGGTTTTTCTCAAAGCCAAAATTATTCAACGCGGAGTCAAACCCGGAAAACAACAGAAAGCATATAATATATATATATATATATTGTTGTTTTTTGATTGGAATGTGTCTAAAGATATTCAACCTCTCATCTTTATTGATAAGCCCAGAGAGGTTGAAGAGGGCGAAACACATTTCTAAGAACTGGTGTTTGGATCTTTGATTCTATTCAAAAAATTTTTCCCAACCCGAAATGGTGGATGTGTGAATTGTTCGTAAGGGGATTTTTCCACATTCTCTATTTCATCTGTTTTATATATATATATATATATATATATATATATATATATATATATATATATATATATATATATATATATATATATATATTTATATATATACATACAGCGTGTCTACTTGAGTTGGAAACATATGGGAAACTTTTTTATTATTAATTTTACGAAAAAAAGTTATTCTTTATAAAAAGTTCTGCTTGCCCCAAAACCTAAGATTCAATCATCAGATATCAAATTTTCTGAATATTATACGAGGTATGTCAAAAAATATGAACTTCGTTCAAGAGTAAAGTACCTTTATTTCTCTCAATATCGAAAATGCTTATTCTGAAAAGTTGTTTGGAAATAAAAACTAAGCTCAAATATGCAATTACATGCTTCTAATTGGAAAAAAATATTTTCCAAATTTTTCTCAAATTTATTGATACTAACTTCGTTTTGATTCATTACACATACGATAACTCTTTTATTATTACTTTTACGAAAAAAAGGTATTCTTTATAAAAAGCTCTGTAGGTCATAAGGCCGAAGATGCAACCAACAGATATCACATTTTATTAATTTTATACGAGTTATGTCAAAAAATATGAATTTCACTCAAGAGTAAAGCACCTTTATTATTCACAATATTGAAAACAGTTATTAAAAAAGTTGTTTAGAACTAAAAACTATGTGTCAATATGCAATTACATCCTTCTAATTGAAATACTGTGAAATATAAAGGTGCTATAATATTGAGCAAATTTCATATTTTTTGACACACCTCGTATAAAATTAATAAAAGTTTATATATCATGGTTGTGTCTTAGATTTTAGACCATGCAAAGCTTTTTACGAAGAATAACTTTTTTTCGTAAAATGAATAATAAACGAGTTATCATATTTGTAATAATTAAAAACAATGTTGGGTATCCTTAAATTTGAGAAAAATTTTTTTTTTTCAATAAGAAGCATGTAATTGCATATTTGATCTTAGTTTTTAATTCCAAACAACTTTTTATCATAAGAATTTTCGATATTGAGAGAAATAAAGGTACTTTACCCTTGACCGAAATTCATATTTTTTGACATACCTCGTATAATATTCAGAAAATTTGATATCTGATGATTGAATCTTAGGTTTTGGGGCATGCAGAACTTTTTATAAAGAATAACTTTTTTTCGTAAAATTAATAATAAAAAAGTTTCCCATATGTTTCCAACCTCAAGTAGACACGCCAAAACATAAGATGTAGATCTTTGAAACACACTCAGTGATCAAAAGATCCAAGGCTAATGGTTTAACGACCACTCGTACGAAATCAAACAGATGAAATAGAGAATGTGGAAAAAAATATATATATATATATCCAGGTTGTAACAATCAGTGGCGTAGCTAGCATGGGTGACACCCGGGGCGGTAATCCATGGTGTCACCCCAAATCCTAAAAATATCTAAAGATTGTTAAAATCAACGAAAATACGATAAACGTATGTTTTGAATAATGAAAAAATTAAGAATTATAGTTAATAAACAGAGGTTATTTAGCCTTGTTTGCGCCAGTTTTGCTCGCAAGTATTTCTTGATTAATTTTAGCTTACTAAAACATCTCTCACGTGAAGTAACCGATACACAAATAGTTATATTAATTTTAATGCGACCATTAAGTTTGGGAGATATTCCATGAAAACCCACTCCACAATGAATCTTAAAAAGTCTACAACTAACCATTTAGATGCTGTGATAATGGTCGCTTGTAAATGTCTTCTGAGCCTTGATATTTCTAGTACAAGGTCTGCTTCTGATACCTCTTCATGGTAAAGTCAAAAAATGTTGAAACAGCTAACTTCAATTGCTAACTGTTCGTGAAAAGCAAAGTGTGTGTCTGCACAACATCGAACAATGAAGCCACATTATGAATAGACTTTGATCAGGTTTCGAGTTCAAAATTGAATAGGTCAAAATAGTCCAACATATCCTGTTGAAGTTCGACTCGAAGTGTCAGTCTTGTATCGGTAGCTAGGTCACCATCCATTCATTTTTGACGTCGAATTTGTTTTTCGGTGGGAATGTCGTCGTCCTCATATCTTTTCGTGGCAACATCTATTGCAGGGGTGGCCAAACTGTGGCTCGCGAGCCACATGTGGCTCTTTGAAGGATTATTTGTGTTACTAACAATAATACAGGTCATAAATTAAATCACATATTCTGCGACCAAAAATAGTTCGAATGAACCTAATTTACCTTAGTACAAATATGCACACAAAAAAAGTTACAGCCCTTTGAAGTTACAAAATAAAAATCGATTTTTTCGAATATATCGAAAACTATTAGAGATTTTTTATTGAAAATGGACATGTCGCATTATTATGGCAGGAACATCTTAAAGAAGAATTATAGTGAAATTTGTGCAACCCATAAAAATTTTATGGGGGTTTTGTTCCCTTAAACCCCCCCCCAAACTTTTGTGTACGTTCCAATGAAATTATTATTGTGGTACCATTAGTTAAAGTCAATATTTCTAAACCTTTTTTGCCTCTTAGTATTTTTTCGATAAGGCAGTTTTGATCGAGTTGCGGCTTCTTTTTTAATATGTTTACATTTAAATTTTATGGGGGTTTTGTTCCTTTAAACCCCCCAAATGTTTGTGTATGTTCCAATTAAACTTTTACTGCGGTACCATTAGTTAAACACAGTGTTTTTAAAACTTTTTTGCCTCTTTGTATTTTTTCGAGAAGGCACTTTTAATCGAGATATTAATTCTTTTTTAATATGGCTCAAAATATACCTAAAAATGTAAATCATAAATAAATTTTCATATTATTACCAAGTCTCCATAATCGTACAATAGCCATATACAAATATGTGGTGGATTTGACAAATATTCGAAATATCTCGATAAAAACTGACTTTTCGAAAAAGTACTAAGGAGCAAAAAGTTTTTAAAATATTGTGTTTAATTAATAGTACTACAATAATAATTAAATTGGAACGTACACAAAAGTTTGGGGGGGTTTAAAGAAACAAAACCCCCATAAAAATTTTATGGGTGTCTAAATTTCACTTAAATTTTTGCTTAAGATACTACTACCATAAGAATGCCATATATCTATTTTCAATAAAATATATTTAATAGTTTTCGATATATTGGAAAAAATCGATTTTCATTTTGTAATTTAAAAGGGCTGTAACTTTTTTTATGTGCATATTTGTACTAAGGTAAGTTAGGTTCAATCGAACTATTTTTGGTCCCAGAATATGTGATTAAATTTATGACCTGTATTTTTGTTACACCCTGTATATATATATATATATATATATATATATATATATATATATATACTCCTTGGACGTTTATATATATATATATATATATATATATATATATATATATATATATATACAGTTTTTGGTTACTGGGTTATGCAGCAATTGATAAGTGTACTCTTTTAAGTCTTTATTTATTTACACTTATCAATTGCTGCATAACCCAATAACCAAAAACTGTACATTTACTGTCAGCAAAGACTCATTGTCTTCTTAAATTATATATATATATATATATATATATATATATATATATATATATATATTAAAAACATGAGATGTAGATCCTTGAAACACACTCAGTGATCAAAAGATCCAAGGTTAATGGTTTGACGACCACTCGTACGAAATCAAACAGATGAAATAGAGAATGTGGAAAAATCCCCTTAGGTTGAAGAGGGCGAAACACATTTCTAAGAACTGGTGTTTGGATCTTTGATTCTATTCAAAAAATTTTTCCCAACCCGAAATGGTGGATGTGTGAATTGTTCGTAAGGGGATTTTTCCACATTCTCTATTTCATCTGTTTGATTTTATATATATGTCTTCATATCAAGGCGAGATCCGTTTGTATCATAAGCTATACAAGATGAGATCCGTTTTGCAAGGCGAGATCCGATTTTGGATCTCACCTTGTATTCACGTGTATATAGTGACATCTCGATGTAACAATGGTTAGGCTACAAGGAAATCGATTTTTGTCTGGACCTCATTTTGCACCCCTTTTGGTGAATTTTATATTGCAGTGGTTCCACTAAATCCGCTGTAGAGGGCAGCGCGCGCGATCCGTTGTGTATATGGTAAATATATATTTTGCAGACAACCCGAGATCCGGTAAATTTGGAAACATCGCAAATGAATTTCACGGTCAGCTCTCTCACTCGGCTTATGTCTAGCTTGAATAAGAATGTTTACATTATTTAAGGGCTCTGTCCAGAAAGGCGATTGTCAAATATCTCGAGAACTAGACGGCATATCGAAAAAACTTTGGAATGCTTTTTGAATGGTTTTTCAAAATCTATATACTTATGCAATAGCAGGGTTCTTATTCTGCCAGCGAAAGCGGTGGGTGTAGCAACTTTGAATTTTCAACTGAAACACTTTATTTTTAATTAAATAGTTGAAATTTAGAATTAAAAATACACAACTTTTGTTTGAATCGATAATAGCTTCTTTAATCCAGTCGGAAGAGCTTCAAAATCGTCGTTTTTATGACATTTTTAGGGTTTAGGGGTACCTCAGGTAGTTAGCTTAAAACGTAAGAAATAAATTTGAATAGTTAATGTTTATTGATAAACAAAGCTCCAATTCTATTTTACTTCAACTCATTTTAAGGCTATTTCAATAAACTAATCGGTTCTTTTTTCAGTTTTTTGGTAAAACATTGTAACTTACAGACGAAAATTCTTAAAATCGGCTATTTAAATTTTAAATTTCGGCTTTTAAATTGTCAATAAATAATTAAAATGAGAAAAAATTGGTCAGATTTACATAAATTTTGTTATTCCGTCCATATAGAAACTAAAACAATTGTTACGTAGTTACACTGAGTGTCATAAAAACCGTGTATTTTTACTCATTTCTTTGAGCTATTTCACGTAATATCGAGATATAAGTTGTATTTTTTACATAAGTTATATTAACGTTAAACTGACTTAATTTATAGTTTTATAAGCAACAATTAAGTATAGCGAAATTTATAAAACCTTGTTTAAATTGTTTTACATGCTCTATAATGCGGTTATCTTAAATTTTGTTTTGAATGTTTTTCTTCTTACTGGTAGACAAAAAATGGCAAAATGTGCATTTTTGACATCAAATTGTTGATAACCAACATAGTTACTACTCAAAATATTAAAAAAACTAACCGTCGATATAACAGGTTGCCTGGAAACCAGATGCAGAACAGTACCATAAATGTTTTAGACTTTTTAGCACTTTCTTTAAGTGAAATTTAAAATCATTTACCACCCATGTACACTCATTACGGAATCTGTTACAAGAATTTCAGCGATTTCAGCCATTTTTTCAAAATTTATTTGGATTTTCTCTAGTAATCCTTCCAAAAGACAATACATAAATGGTGAATACCTTTTACACCAACTTCAAGGAGGGTAATTTATACAGGTACATACCTGGAATTATTATATGGACAGTTCACTCTTGTTAGAGTATAGTTCGCTCAAATATGAGCTCTTTTAATCCATTTCACGCGGTAAATTAGTCCGCTTTTCCTTTAGGTCTTAGTTCATAGGTTGTGATGTTTTTTTGCCCTCTCTACTATCTTCTTCCACTCTCTCCGGTCCTGAATCTTTTCTCTCCAGTTTGCAATTTCCATCTTTGATATATCGTCTAGCAGTTGATCTTCCCATCTAATTTTTGGTCTTCCTCTTGGTCTATTTTTTACTGGTTTCCAGTTCATTATCTTCCTGATCAATTCTTCTACCCCTCTTCTTTGTGTGTGCCCAAACCATCTGAGGCTTTGTGCTTTAATGAATTTTACTATATCTTCTCCTTTATTTATATTTATTATTTCATGGTTCATCAGCTTTCAATATTCCCCTGTTTCTGTCTTTACTGGGCCATGTATCCTTATAATTTTTCTCTTAATTATTTTTAACTTTTCTTCGCCTGCTGCCTGCCGACCTGTCTACAGGACTCAGATAAGTTTTAGCTTTTAAGGACATATACACACCAATAAGTACTCTCATTGTCAAAAAAAAACTAAATTTAAATTTAGCTAGTTCTTTAAAGGAGATCACTCACTGGAGTGATACTCTACATGTCAATCTCACATTTGTCAAAGCAAACGCTTATTGCCTTCCGGCAGATTGCAGAATCCATTAGGGGTTATATAAAAAAAAACTTTTCTTCGTCTTTTTTCGTAAGGCACATTACTTCTGCTCCATAGGCTATCACTGATCTGATTGCTGCTGTGTATATTTTTGATTTTGTTTTTTTTGCTCAGGTTTTTGTCCTTGGGTAGTTGGTGATATTTCCAATATACTCTCTTACCTGCTTTAATTCTGTCGTTTATCTCTATACTCCTTCCGTTTTTGCCGTCCACCATCACCCCCAGGTATTTGAAGCAATCTACTCTCTGGAATGTATTTTCACCTATCTTTATTTCTGCTATTCTGTTTACATTGTCTCGTGTGCTTATAAGATATTTTGTTTTATTCTGATTGATTATTAGTCCTCTCGTCTTTGCTTCTCTTACCAGGGTTAAAAGTGCCTCTTCTAGTCTTTTTTTATCTCGTGCTACCAGTCCCAGTTCATCTGCATATCCTATGATCTGTGTTGAGCTTTGAATAATTGTCTTTTTCAGCCCTGTGTCCCTAATTACTCCTTCTAGAGCGATATTAAATAGTGTCGTTTGTCGTTGACAGACTGTCTCCTTGTCTTACTTCAAGTTCTATTTTGATGTCATTTGTATCGCCCTCATTTGTTTTAACTTTTGCTGTTAAGTCTTTTATTGTCATTCTAGTTAGTCTTATTAATTTTGCCGGTATCTCCATTTTTTTCATTTCTTTTAATAATTGTTGTCTGTATATGCTGTTGAAGGCCTGTTGGAAGTCGATGAATAGTATGTGTAATTCTATGTCATGTTCATAGCTTTTTTCAATTGTTTGTGTCAGTACGTTTATTGCATTTATTGTTGATCTTCCTTTGATCTATTGTTCTAAAACCCTGTTGATATGGTCCTATAATTTTTTCTGTGTATTGATTTAGTCGGTTTCTTATAATTGTGGTCAATATCTTATACGTTGTATTTAGTAGCATAATTGGTCTGTAGTTGCAGCACTTAGTTGGATCTCCTTTCTTAAAGATTGGTGCGATGTGTCCGTTTTTCCATTCTATGGGCATGCTTTCGTCCTTCCAAATTGTAACCATTAACTTGTGCATTCGCTTCGTGAGCTCCTCTCCGCCGTTGATGATCAGTTCGTTGTTGATTTCATCTGGCCTGGCGTTTTGTTTACTTTTAGTTGTTTTAATACCTCCATGAATTGCTAATAAGTAGGTGCGACTTCCTCTTCATCTCTGTTATCTCTTATATCCTCATCCTCTGAATATGCCTTATTGTCGTTTTTGTATAGGTCCGTGAAATGTTTTTTCCAATCTTTTTTGTTTATTTTTGTGACAGATTTTTTGGTACTGTGTTGTTGTTTTATCTATTCGAACAATTTCTTGTTGTCTTTATTATTCGTTTCTAATTCTTGCATTTGTTCAGAGATCCATGTGTTCTTCTTTCTTCTATAGAGTTTCAATGCTTCTTGTTTTTCTTTTCTATATTGGTCCAGTTGTTCCTGTTCGGCACTTTGTAGCCATTTGTTTCTTGCGAGGTGCTTCAGTTGACTTTTTTGGTGACATTCCTCATCAAACCATTCTTTCGATTCTTTGTTTTTTTGGAATCCTATTATTTGTTCTGCTGTCTCTATTATGCTGTTCTTTATGTTTTTCCACTCTCCTTCTATTTCTATGTGCTCGTACTGACCCAATTTCTGTTCCAGTTGTTCTGTATATTGTTGCTTTGTTTCTTGCGTTTTCAGATTGGCTATATTCCATTTCCTACTTTTTCCTTCCTTATGATTATTTGCTTTGATTATTTTCATCTTAAGTTTTGCTATCAACAATATGTGGTCAGTGCCTCCATTTGCCCCTCTATATGACCTTACGTCTTGTACTATTTGTGTCCACTTTTTCAAAATTAGAGTATGATTTATTTGGTTTCCATCCATTCTTCCTGGTATCATCCATGTTATTTTGTTTTCTTTTTTATGTTTATGCCCAGTACTAACTATATATGTATTTGTTGCTGCTGCTAGGTTGCAAATTTCTCCTCCATTATCATTCGTAGTTTCATGAATGGTTTCTTTGCCAGCTACATTACGATTATAGTCCTCCTTTCCGATCTTTGCATTGAAATCACCCAATATTATTAATATGTCATTCCTCGGAATATTTTCACAGGTTTCTTCCAGGATGTCTTAGAATTCTGTTTTATCTTCTTGGTTTGCTTCTTCGGTGGGTGCATAGCAATTGACTATCGAGATGTGGGTTTGTTTATTTTCTTATGTAAGATATCCTTTCATTAACTGCTTTGAATTGTATCAGTTTTTCCCTCATTTTTTTGTTCACCATAAATGCCGTACCATTCGTTCCCTGCTTGTTTTCTCCCGAATAATACATGCTAAAGTTTTTCTTCTCAATTTTTCCTTCTTTCTTCCATCGTATTTCCTGTACGGCTAGGATTTCTAGTTGGTATTTTTTCATTTCAAGAGCTATTTCTTGCATCTTACCTGCTGCCAGCATGGTTCTAATATTCCAAGAGCCCATTCTAATGGGTTTTGTTATTTTCTTCTTATTGAGATTCTTTCTTTATTTTGTGTGCGTTATTTTGTTTTCGTTAACCGTTTGCATTTCCGAGTCTTTTTTTGCCATGTCAATATCATATTTCAGCCGCTGTTCTTCGTTTATTAGTTTTTTGAATTTTCTATCAGCTGTTCTCTCTCTTCGTCCCATATCTAGATTTTGCCATTCACTATTAATTTCTTGTAGCTGATTTTCGTTTGCTTACCTTTGCTTCTTTCGTCCTTTGCTATTTTAGTTATTTCCTTTTGTATTTCTTTTTCTTTAGATGTCCAATCGTTGTTTATATAGATACGATCTTTATGCTGTTTTAGTTTACGTTTCTTGTTTAGGATTTCCATTTTATCCGTGAGGGCTTCTGTTTCTATTGCGCATACTGTTTCTCCTATTTTTTTTGCACTTCTTAGTTTTATTTGTATTTGCAACTCTTGGGCTCTGAAATTTTCCATTTCTTCTTTTAATTTCTTATAATCATTTGTTTCTACTTTCAACCCAGTCACGATCAAGCTTTTCTTTTTGCTAAATTTCTCCAGTTGCTCCATTCATTCATGTAGCTGTTTTACTTCTTTTTTTAGTTTTTGTTTCTCTGCTTTTACACCCATTAACTCTTTATTGGATTGTTATTATTCTTTCCTTATTTGTTTTATTTCCTGAAGCATTTTATCGTTTTTATTCATTAGCTCTTTCATTATTGTAATCATAACATTTTCCATGTCTTCCTTGTTTTCGTTGCCTGCTTTGCTTGGTGACCGTTTTTTAATTTTACTTCTATTAAAACAATCATCCAAGTTTTCTCTTTTGCGTTTCGTTTCATCATCGGTTTCACTTCCTGTGACATTTTTTCCATTTTCTAGGAGTGCAGCGCTAAATACCTGGAATACCGATATTAGACTATCAACAATACTTAAAAAATGAAAGTTACCAATTCACCGGTAGTTAATGCGTTATTTAAAAATTATCTGCGCACCAGAGTTGCCAGTTGGTCTGTAATTAGGATGGGGATTAAAATAGATACGAATTCACCGGGACCCGGAAATATGCACACCCTGATATTCTAGTTACGTAAGCTCGTCCGATTGGCGCATGACGTTAACAACAGAGTAAAGCATAGTCCCGTCTATGCGTTCGTAATACGAACGCGAATGAAATTTGAGAATAGTGCAAATGAATGAATTATGACTAAAAGAAACTAAGTGATTTTATAGTTTAGAGGAAAATTATTAAACTATTTACTTTTATTTAAATTGATTTTCAGTTATTTGTAAAGTTCCCAGTTTCTTGATTATATTGGTATCCGGAAAATAAAAATATTCATATAGTCGATATCTACTAAAATTATTATATTTCGTTAGTTGGCAAAAATTGATTAGTGGCCTACACATTAGTAAATATAATTTTTACCAAGGGGAAGAAAAGCCCCAAAATAAAACCATAAATTTAATGGATTGATAAAAAAACAAAATTTTTTACTTTTTAAATAATGTATTTCATCAGATTTAAGTAAGAGGCTTGGAAAAGACAAAAATAAGTTTTACAGTTTTCATGCCATGCACTTTATTTAAATTTTGTGCATGTGAAATAGAAGTACATACAGCAACTGTGTAGCAGTTTTCATAATTTTTCTTTTACGCAATGTCAGGTTGTTAAGAGACTTGTTTAATTCTTTAATTCGGAAGTACATCCGAGACCTAAAAAATAACTTGTTCGCTTTGTTAGAACAGTCTACAGTTACACTTTTGGACATAAGGTTTTCTAAATAATTTTTAGTTACCAAAATGGAATCACCATTCATGTGGAAGGAAAAATTGTCTCCAGTTACTTAATATATGACAAGAGAGTGTCTGATGGTTTACATAAACCACACTTACTCAAATGATCAACCCACGTGTACGTTGAAACATCTTCGGATTGAATACTGGAGTCCTTCAATTTATGGCAGATATAACCAGCCAAATTCTCCAAACCATCATACTCGAGGTCACTAATGTTTTTTCATTATAACTCTCATTAAAAACTTGAAAATCCACAACTGTTTCGTTGTTAGAATCCAGCCTTTGGATCAATTGTCCAGAAATTGGTAAATCTGGGATGTCGTCTGTTTAAACGTTCGAAAATTCGTTCCGTTGTCTCTCCTACCCGTATATAACTTTTATAAAATAAAATAAAGCTTTTTGTTAACACTTTAAAAAAATTTTAATGGGTTTTCCCCGAAAAGAGCTTCATTTTTTGGTGCTATGTATCACGTTAAAATATTTGATTTGAAATTTGAAGGATAAGATCGTCTTTTTTATGAGCTACAAATTTACTTTTACTGGTTCTATAGACTAAGAATATACCATTTTTTCGTTTTTTTTATATGCTACATTTTTTCCAAGAATATTTTTTCGATATAATACTTACTTTTTGAATATTTGCGAAAAACCGTCGAAAAACGAAAACAAGCAATCATTTAAATAATTATTTTGTAACAATTTGTATTATTTAAGAATATAATAATTACATTTTGGTTTCGTAGTAAGTGTTTTTTAAGAATATTAATGTATAGTTTTAAAAAGATTGTATTGCAAATAATTATCATTATTAAATGGTTATTATTTGCCAAGTATTCTTTTTCTTTTTTCACAACATTATGTATGTAATAAAACTAAGGGACTTTCTGAAAGGTCAATAGTAGACTTTAAAGACACAAAAGAAGCGATACTTAAAAGTTACGCCCATTATATATCTTTATATCGTGGGAAATATACAATACAACACGAGCTCCAACCGCTCGACTAATACTCTTTAGAGCTGGCATCAGTGTGTGATCTCGCGTTGAACGGTAAATATCTAAAATTTCGTATATAAGTCCTCCCCTTTACTTTTCAGCGACGGATCTCGTTTCGCTGTAAATTTATCAGAAAAATTTAAGTACAAAAATCTTTTCCCCTCTAAGTGTGCCATGATTAATATGTTAATTATAAAGATACTTATGAACAATATACTCCAATAAATAATTTCCTATTGGTGGATCTCGGGTTGTCCTCGATTTAGTCGGATCTCGCCTTGATATGAAGACGTATATATATATATATATATATTAAGAAGACAATAACTTAATTAATATTAATAATAATAATAATAATTATATATATATATATATATATATATATATATATATATATATATATATATATATATATATATATAATGCATAACCCAATAACCAAAAACTGTATATATATATATATATATATATATATATATATATATATATGTTCGGAAAGGTTTCCGCGGTTAATACAATGAAACTTAAAGCTAAAATCAATATCAACAAAAGAATTAATATTAAAATTAAACTCACCAGGCTTCCGGGTTGAACCGCGTCGTTGGTTTCTAGGCCGAGCTTTCGACGTCCTCTCTGACGTCATCTTCAGGGCTTCCGGGGTCTCAGTCTCCTGAGGCTCCAGACACTACACTCACTACTCAGTACTTCACTACTCACTGCAATACTACAACCAGTATTATTATATATATATATATATATATATATATATATATATATATATATATATATATATATATATATATATATATATATATATATATATATATATATATATATATATATATATACGTCTTCATATCAAGGCGAGATCCGACTAAATCGAGGACAACCCGAGATCCACCAATAGGAAATTAATTATTGGAGTATATTGTTTATAAGTATCTTTATAATTAACATATTAATCATGGCACACTTAGAGGGGAAAAGATTTTTGTACTTAAATTTTTCTGATAAATTTACAGCGAAACGAGATCCGTCGCTGAAAAGTAAAGGGGAGGACTTATATACGAAATTTTAGATATTTACCGTTCAACGCGAGATCACACACTGATGCCAGCTCTAAAGACTATTAGTCGAGCGGTTGGAGCTCGTGTTGTATTGTATATTTCCCACGATATAAAGATATATAATGGGCGTAACTTTTAAGTATCGCTTCTTTTGTGTCTTTAAAGTCTACGATTGACCTTTCAGAAAGTCTCTTAGTTTTATTACATACATAAGGGTGTGAAAAAAGAAAAAGAATACTTGACAAATAATAACCATTTAATAATGATAATTATTTGCAATACAATATTTTAAAACTATACATTAATATTCTTAAAAAACACTTACTACGAAACCAAAATGTAATTATTATATTCTTAAATAATACAAATTGTTACAAAATAATTATTTAAATGATTGCTTGTTTTAAAAATACATTACAAGAAAGTAAAATTTTTTATAAATATTATTAAAGTTTAAAAAATAAAATAACTCAATATGTAATTATTATTTGATAGTTAAAAAATGATTTTAAGTAAAATGATTTAAAAGATAAAAAGAAACACACATAATTTTCAGGGTCAACTCCTAATTGAATGAAAATTTGGATTTAGATTCTACCCATCCCCCACTTCAAAGTTGAATTTGTGCCGTTGATTGCTTTTACTTGGAGGGTGAAAAAATATACGTTTAAAATAAGTCCGGAGACAGATCTGACTAAGTTTCAGCAACTTTTGTTCTATAGAGTTTTTTTAACTTAGGTACTAGGTTAATTTAGTAGTAGGTACTAGAGTCACTTGCGACTAAAAATATTTACTTTTCAACAAAAAAAAAAACACGTTTTTCGGCGGTTTTTCGCAAATACTCAAAAAGTAAGTATTTTATCGAAAAAATATTCTTGGAAAAAATGTAGCATATAAAAAAAACGAAAAAATGGTATATTCTTAGTCTATAGAACCAGTAAAAGTAAATTTGTAGCTCATAAAAAAGACGATCTTATCCTTCAAATTCCAAATCAAATATTTTAACGTGATACATAGTACCAAAAAATGAAGCTCTTTTCGGGGAAAACCCATTAAATTTTTTTTAAAGTGTTAACAAAAAGCTTTATTTTATTTTATAAAAGTTATATACGGGTAGGAGAGACAACGGAACGAATTTTCGAACGTTTAAACAGACGACATCCCAGATTTACCAATTTCTGGACAATTGATCCAAAGGCTGGATTCTAACAACGAAACAGTTGTGGATTTTCAAGTTTTCAGTGAGAGTTAGAATGAAAAAACATTAGTGAACTCGAGTATGATGGTTTGGAGAATTTGGCTGGTTATATCTGCCATAAATTGAAGGACTCCAGTATTCAATCCGAAGATGTTTCAACGTACACGTGGGTTGATCATTTGAGTAAGTGTGGTTTATGTAAACCATCAGACACTCTCTTGTCATATATTAAGTAACTGGAGACAATTTTTTCCTTCCACATGAATGGTGATTCCATTTTGGTAACTAAAAATTATTTAGAAAACCTTATGTCCAAAAGTGTAACTGTAGACTGTTCTAACAAAGTGAACAAGTTATTTTTTAGGTCTCGGATGTACTTCCGAATTAAAGAATTAAACAAGTCTCTTAACAACCTGACATTGCGTAAAAGAAAAATTATGAAAACTGCTACATAGTTGCTGTATGTACGTCTATTTCACATGCACAAAATTTAAATAAAGTGCATGGCATGAAAACTGTAAAACCTATTTTTGTCTTTTCCAAGCCTCTTACTTAAATCTGATGAAATACATTATTTAAAAAGTAAAAAATTTTGTTTTTTTATCAATCCATTAAATTTATGGTTTTATTTTGGGGCTTTTCTTCCCCTTGGTAAAAATTATATTTACTAATGTGTAGGCCACTAATCAATTTTTGCCAACTAACGAAATATAATAATTTTAGTAGATATCGATTATATGAATATTTTTATTTTCCGGATACCAATATGATCAAGAAACTGGGAACTTTACAAATAACTGAAAATCAATTTAAATAAAAGTAAATAGTTTAATAATTTTCCTCTAAACTATAAAAATCACTTAGTTTCTTTTAGTCATAATTCATTCATTTGTACTATTCTCAAATTTCATTCGCGTTCGTATTACGAACGCATAGACGGGACTATGCTTTACTCTGTTGTTAACGTCATGCGCCAATCGGACGAGCTTACGTAACTAGAATATCAGGGTGTGCATATTTCCGCGTCCCGGTGAATTCGTATCTATTTTAATCCCCATCCTAATTACAGACCAAATGGCAACTCTGGTGCGCAGGTAATTTTTAAATAACGCATTAACTACCGGTGAATTGGTAACTTTCATTTTTTAAGTATTGTTGATAATCTAATATCGGTATTCCAGGTATTTAGCGCTGCACTCCTAGAAAATGGAAAAAATGTCACAGGAAGTGAAACCGATGATGAAACGAAACGCAAAAGAGAAAACTTGGATGATTGTTTTAATAGAAGTAAAATTAAAAAACGGTCACCAAGCAAAGCAGGCAACGAAAACAAGGAAGACATGGAAAATTGTTATGATTACAATAATGAAAGAGCTAATGAATAAAAACGATGAAATTCTTCAGGAAATAAAACAAATAAGGAAAGAATAACAACAAACCAATAAAGAGTTAATGGGTGTAAAAGCAGAGAAACAAAAACTAAAAAAAGAAGTAAAACAGCTACATGAATGAATGGAGCAACTGGAGAAATTTAGCAAAAAGAAAAGCTTGATCGTGACTGGGTTGAAAGTAGAAACAAATGATTATAAGAAATTAAAAGAATAAATGGAAAATTTCAGAGCCCAAGAGTTGCAAATACAAATAAAACTAAGAAGTGCAAAAAAAATAGGAGAAACAGTATGCGCAATAGAAACAGAAGCCCTCACGGATAAAATGGAAATCCTAAACAAGAAACGTAAACTAAAACAGCATAAAGATCGTATCTATATAAACAACGATTGGACATCGAAAGAAAAAGAAATACAAAAGGAAATAACTAAAATAGCAAAGGACGAAAGAAGCAAAGGTAAGAAAACGAAAATCGGCTACAAGAAATTAATAGTGAATGGCAAAATCTAGATATGGGACGAAGAGAGAGAACAGCTGATAGAAAATTCAAAAAACTAATAAACGAAGAACAGCGGCTGAAATATGATATTGACATGGCAAAAAAAGACTCGGAAATGCAAACGGTTAACGAAAACAAAATAACGCACACAAAATAAAGAAAGAATCTCAATAAGAAGAAAAGAACAAAACCCATTAGAATGGGCTCTTGGAATATTAGAACCATGCTGGCAGCAGGTAAGATGCAAGAAATAGCTCTTGAAATGAAAAAATACCAACTAGAAATCCTAGCCGTACAGGAAATACGATGGAAGAAAGAAGGAAAAATTGAGAAGAGAAACTTTAGCATGTATTATTCGGGAGAAAACAAACAGGGAACGAATGGTACGGCATTTATGGTGAACAAAAAAATGAGGGAAAAACTGATACAATTCAAAGCAGTTAATGAAAGGATATCTTACATAAGAAAATAAACAAGCCCACATCTCGATAGTCAATTGCTATGCACCCACCGAAGAAGCAAACCAAGAAGATAAAACAGAATTCTAAGACATCCTGGAAGAAACCTGTGAAAATATTCCGAGGAATGACATATTAATAATATTGGGTGATTTCAATGCAAAGATCGGAAAGGAGGACTATAATCGTAATGTAGCTGGCAAAGAAACCATTCATGAAACTACGAATGATAATGGAGGAGAAATCTGCAACCTAGCAGCAGCAACAAATACATATATAGTTAGTACTGGGCATAAACATAAAAAAGAAAACAAAATAACATATGGATGATACCAGGAAGAATGGATGGAAACCAAATAAATCATACTCTAATTTCGAAAAAGTGGACACAAATAGTACAAGACGTAAGGTCATATAGAGGGGCAAATGGAGGCACTGACCACATATTGTTGATAGCAAAATTTAAGATGAAAATAATCAAAGCAAATAATCATAAGGAAGGAAAAAGGAGGAAATGGAATATAGCCAATCTGAAAACGCAAGAAACAAAGCAACAATATACAGAACAACTGGAACAGAAATTGGGTCAGTACGAGCACATAGAAATAGAAGGAGAATGGAAAAACATAAAGAACAGCATAATAGAGACAGCAGAACAAATAATAGGATTCCAAAAAAACAAAGAATCGAAAGAATGGTTTGATGAGGAATGTCACCAAAGAAGTCAACTGAAGCACCTCGCAAGAAACAAATGGCTACAAAGTGCCGAACAGGAACAACTGGACCAATATAGAAAAGAAAAACAAGAAGCATTGAAACTCTATAGAAAAAAGAAGAACACATGGATCTCCGAACAAATGCAAGAATTAGAAACGAATAATAAAGACAACAAGAAATTGTTCGAATAGATAAAACAACAACACAGTACCAAAAAATCTGTCACAAAAATAAAGAAAAAAGATTGGGAAAAACATTTCACGGACCTATACAAAAACGACAATAAGGCATATTCAGAGGATGAGGATATAAGAGATAACAGAGATGAAGAGGAAGTCGCACCTACTTATTAGCAATTCATGGAGGTATTAAAACAACTAAAAGTAAACAAAACGCCAGGGCCAGATGAAATCAACAACGAACTGATCATCAACGGCGGAGAGGAGCTCACGAAGCGAATGCACAAGTTAATGGTTACAATTTGGAAGGACGAAAGCATGCCCATAGAATAGAAAAACGGACACATCGCACAAATCTTTAAGAAAGGAGATCCAACTAAGTGCTGCAACTACAGACCAATTATGCTACTAAATACAACGTATAAGATATTGACCACAATTATAAGAAACCGACTAAATCAATACACAGAAAAAATTATAGGACCATATCAACAGGGTTTTAGAACAATAGATCAAAGGAAGATCAACAATAGATGCAATACACGTACTGACACAAACAATTGAAAAAAGCTATGAACATGACATAGAATTACACATACTATTCATCGACTTCCAACAGGCCTTCAACAGCATATACAGACAACAATTATTAAAAGAAATGAAAAAAATGGAGATACCGGCAAAATTAATAAGACTAACTAGAATGACAATAAAAGACTCAACAGCAAAAGTTAAAACAAATGAGGGCGATACAAATGACATCAAAATAGAACTTGAAGTAAGACAAGGAGACAGTCTGTCAACGACAAACGACACTATTTAATATCGCCCTAGAAGGAGTAATTAGGGACACAGGGCTGAAAAAGACAATTATTCAAAGCTCAACACAGATCATAGGATATGCAGATGAACTGGGACTGGTAGCACGAGATAAAAAAAGACTAGAAGAGGCACTTTTAACCCTGGTAAGAGAAGCAAAGACGAGAGGACTAATAATCAATCAGAATAAAACAAAATATCTTATAAGCACACGAGACAATGTAAACAGAATAGCAGAAATAAAGATAGGTGAAAATACATTCCAGAGAGTAGATTGCTTCAAATACCTGGGGGTGATGGTGGACGGCAAAAACGGAAGGAGTATAGAGATAAACGACAGAATTAAAGCAGGTAATAGAGTATATTGGAAATATCACCAACTACTCAAGGACAAAAACCTGAGCAAAAAAAACAAAATCAAAAATATACACAGCAGCAATCAGATCAGTGATAGCCTATGTAGCAGAAGTAATGTGCCTTACGAAAAAAGACGAAGAAAAGTTAAAAATAATTAAGAGAAAAATTATAAGGATACATGGCCCAGTAAAGACAGAAACAGGGGAATATTGAAAGCTGATGAACCATGAAATAATAAATATAAATAAAGGAGAAGATATAGTAAAATTCATTAAAGCACAAAGCCTCAGATGGTTTGGGCACACACAAAGAAGAGGGGTAGAAGAACTGATCAGGAAGATAATGAACTGGAAACCAGTAAAAAATAGACCAAGAGGAAGACCAAAAATTAGATGGGAAGATCAACTGCTAGACGATATATCAAAGATGGAAATTGCAAACTGGAGAGAAAAGATTCAGGACCGGAGAGAGTGGAAGAAGATAGTAGAGAGGGCAAAAAAACATCACAACCTATGAACTAAGACCTAAAGGAAAAGCGGACTAATTTACCGCGTGAAATGGATTAAAAGAGCTCATATTTGAGCGAACTATACTCTAACAAGAGTGAACGGTCCATATAATAATTCCAGGTATGTACCTGTATAAATTACCCTCCTTGAAGTTGGTGTAAAAGGCATTCACCATTTATGTATTGTCTTTTGGAAGGATTACTAGAGAAAATCAAAATAAATTTTGAAAAAATGGCTGAACTCGCTGAAATTCTTGTAACAGATTCCGTAATGAGTGTACATGGGTGGTAAATGATTTTAAATTTCACTTAAAGAAAGTGCTAAAAAGTCTAAAACATTTATGGTACTGTTCTGCATCTGGTTTCCAGGCAACCTGTTATACCGACGGTTAGTTTTTTTAATATTTTGAGTAGTAACTATGTTGGTTATCAACAATTTGATGTCAAAAATGCACATTTTGCCATTTTTTGTCTACCAGTAAGAAGAAAAACATTCAAAACAAAATTTAAGATAACCGCATTATAGAGCATGTAAAACAATTTAAACAAGGTTTTATAAATTTCGCTATACTTAATTGTTGCTTATAAAACTATAAATTAAGTCAGTTTAACGTTAAAATATAACTTATGTAAAAAATACAACTTATATCTCGATATTACGTGAAATAGCTCAAAGAAATGAGTAAAAATACACGGTTTTTATGACACTCAGTGTAACTACGTAACAATTGTTTTAGTTTCTATATGGACGGAATAACAAAATTTATGTAAATCTGACCAATTTTTTCTCAATTTAATTATTTATTGACAATTTAAATGAAAAATAGCCGATTTTAAGAATTTTCGTCTATAAGTTACAATGTTTTACCAAAAAACTGAAAAAAGAACCGATTAGTTTATTGAAATAGCCTTAAAATGAGTTGAAGTAAAATAGAATTGGAGCTTTGTTTATCAATAAACATTAACTATTCAAATTTATTTCTTACGTTTTAAGCTAACTACCTGAGGTACCCCTAAACCCTAAAAATGTCATCAAAACGACGATTTTGAAGCTCTTCCGACTGGATTAAAGAAGCTATTATCGATTCAAACAAAAGTTGTGTATTTTTAATTCTAAATTTCAACTATTTAATTAAAAATAAAGTGTTTCAGTTGAAAATTCAAAGTTGCTACACCCACCGCTTTCGCAGGCAGAATAAGAACCCTGCTATTGCATAAGTATATAGATTTTGAAAAACCATTCAAAAAGCATTCCAAAGTTTTTTCGATATGCCGTCTAGTTCTCGAGATATTTGACAATCGCCTTTCTGGACAGAGCCCTTAAATAATGTAAACATTCTTATTCAAGCTAGACATAAGCCGAGTGAGAGAGCTGACCGTGAAATTCATTTGCGATGTTTCCAAATTTACCGGATCTCGGGTTGTCTGCAAAATATATATTTACCATATACACAACGGATCGCGCGCGCTGCCCTCTACAGCGGATTTAGTGGAACCACTACAATATAAAACTCACCAAAAGGGGTGCAAAATGAGGTCCAGACAAAAATCGATTTCCTTGTACCCTAACCATTGTTACATCGAGATGTCACTATATACACGTGAATACAAGGTGAGATCCAAAATCGGATCTCGCCTTGCAAAACGGATCTCATCTTGTATAGCTTATGATACAAACGGATCTCGCCTTGATATGAAGACATATATATATATATATATATATATATATATATATATATATATATATATATATATATATGTCTTCATATTAAGGCGAGATCCGTTTGTATCATAAGCTATACAAGATGAGATCCGTTTTGCAAGGCGAGATCCGATTTTGGATCTCACCTTGTATTCACGTGTATATAGTGACATCTCGATGTAACAATGGTTGGGGTACAAGGAAATCGATTTTTGTCTGGACCTCATTTTACACCCCTTTTGGTAAATTTTATATTGCAGTGGTTCCACTAAATCCGCTGTAGAGGGCAGCGCGCGCGATCCGTTGTGTATATGCTAAATATATATTTTGCTGACAACCCGAGATCCGGTAAATTTGGAAACATCGCAAATGAATTTCAGGGTCAGCTCTCTCACTCGGCTTATGTCTAGCTTGAATAAGAATATTTACATTATTTAAGGGCTCTGTCCAGAAAGGCGATTGTCAAATATCTCGAGAACTAGACGGCATATCGAAAAGACTTTGGAATGCTTTTTTAATGGTTTTTCAAAATCTATATACTTATGCAATAGCAGGGTTCTTATTCTGCCTGCGAAAGCGGTGGGTGTAGCAACTTTGAATTATCAACTGAAACCCTTTATTTTTAATTAAATAGTTGAAATTTAGAATTCAAAATACACAACATTCGTTTGAATCGATAATAACTTCTTTAATCCAGTCGGAAGAGCTTCAAAATCGTCGTTTTGATGACATTTTTAGGGTTTAGGGGTACCTCAGGTAGTTAGCTTAAAACGTAAGAAATAAATTTGAATAGTAACGGATTAAGCCAACACAGAGCCTATCGCAAATGTATACTTTTCATTAATGTTTATTGATAAACAAAGCTCCAATTCTATTTTACTTCAACTCATTTTAACGCTATTTCAATAAACTAACCGGTTCTTTTTTCAGATTTTTGGTAAAATATTGTAACTTATAGACGAAAATTCCTAAAATCGGCTATTTTTCATTTAATTTGTCAATAAATAATTAAATTGAGAAAAAATTGGTCAGATTTACATAAATTTTGTTATTCCGTCCATATAGAAACTAAAACAATTGTTACGTAGTTACACTGAGTGTCATAAAAACCGTGTATTTTTACTCATTGCTTTGAGCTATTTCACGTAATATCTAGATATAAGTTGTATTTTTACATAAGTTATATTAACGTTAAACTGACTTAATTTATAGTTTTATAAGCAACAACTAAGTATAGCGAAATTTATAAAACCTTGTTTAAATTGTTTTACATGCGGTTATCTTAAATTTTGTTTTGAATGTTTTTCTTCTTACTGGTAGACAAAAAATGGCAAAATGTCCATTTTTGACATCAAATTGTTGATAACCAACATAGTTACTACTCAAAATATTAAAAAAAACTCCGTCGGTATAACAGGTTGCCTGGCAACCAGATGCAGAACAGTACCATAAATGTTTTCCACTTTTTAGCACTTTCTTTAAGTAAAATTTAAAATCATTTACCACCAATAACTTACACCCATGTTCACTCATTACAAAATCTGTTACAAGAATTTCAGCGATTTCAGCCATTTTTTCAAAATTTATTTGGATTTTCTCTAGTAATCCTTCCAAAAGACAATACATAAATGATGAATACCTTTTACA